>NC_133329.1:15162003-15244503 GCF_042186555.1 Aquarana catesbeiana | reverse complement strand
CACCAGAGGAAGATCTGGAGCTACTTGGTGTCAGTTTTTCTTTGGAGAACTGTGTATCCAGGCAGTCATGCAGCCCATTACATGGGTTAAAAGACAGTCATATTTACCCTTTCAATGAGCAATCACTTTTCCATTAGGAAACTGGTTTAATTCAAGGCGGATATAGCATCGCTGAAATCCATGCCTACAGTGGGACCGGCTGTTGTCCAACAGGGTGGCGGCTGGGAAGGGCCTGCCACTCAACAGAGGCCCTTACCTTGGTGACAGGTACTTTGGGTTTCTGCTCCCAGGATTTGGTTGGGGAGGAAATCCTTAGGGCTGATATCTTGGGACCCGGCCAAGATGTATCGGCAAATTTCACTGCGGAAGCAGCAATAGTCTCAACCTGGTGCCTGGCTAAGGCAATGCTATACTCAGTTACGCCTGGGGTACCCTATGGTTGAGACCCGGGGCGGTGTTTGGCTTCCTAGAAACAAAATTGTAATAGTCACTTTATAGTGCAAGATCTCTGTTTGATATGAAACCAGAGACCGCCGTGTCGGAAGTGACAGGAGGAGGGTCCGTTCTCCCATAACAGGAAAGTAAAAATAAAAATATATATATATATATATATATATAAGTAAAAATAATAATAAAGGGAGAAATGTGTTTCTCCCACTAGGTTCTGCTCCTCTAGGGGCAACCTTTCATAAGGTCCATAAATGAAAATCCTTGGGTGTACCGCAGTTACCCACAAAACCCTTTTACCGGGTGCATGCCCAGACTTTTAAGGTAAGTCCCAGTGGGTACGCATCACGGGTTACTGGACAGTGGATTTTGCAGATCCTTGGAGGGTAGGCACTCATGGTCAGTTCAGTGGATTCCTCACTGTTCCTTCTTCGGACCTTTTTCTCCCCCTCGGAGCTGCCAGATCCACCGCAACCAAGACGGTTACAATACTTACAGACACTTCAGACTCAGAGGGGAGCTGTCCTGGTCCCATCTCACAAGAGAGATTGTAGGTTTCCTACCCACCCCTGTTTGTAGGTCGTGGGGGTTGGAGAGAAGCATTCGCTTGCAGCAGATGGCTGGAGGCTTTCGCTAGATCATCAGGATTTTTAGCCTTACATCCCAAAAATGTTTTCTTTTGTCTTTCATTTCAAAGTAAGTAAATTTGGCGATTGGTTGGACACATCTCCACTTTATCAGCCTACCTTTTAGCCTATGAATATCTCTAAGAATATTCAGAGGTTTCAGTGCCGTGTCGGTTCCTCTTGGAGAACAGGGTCTCCAGATTCGCCACTACCTGGGCAACATTTCTTTCTACATAAAAAAAGAGGCCCACTTTTGCTTTCCAACAGTTAAAGTGCCTGTGGGGGCTCTACTGGTTTCTCTATTTTGCTTCCATCAGAAAAGGACGATGACGGTCATAAGGAGAATTCTGAGATCAGATGCCTCTACTTCCTGGACGACTTCTAGGTGTCTTAGCCTCCTGGTCGTAATGTTGTCATTCATACCGATGATTCCTTGGGTGCATGGGCACCGGTGCTAGTTTCAACTACAACAGAGGAAACGGGATCCGGCGCAGCTATGGTCAGTGTCATGCAGTAAGTATAGCGGTCCGCGGTGGTGGAAAGACCTTGAGGATGTCACGAACCATCTTACTGGATCAATGTGATGAATCATATCGGCAAGACAGCCTAGAAGGCACACTGTGAGGGTCTGCGAGGGTCTGTCGGTCAAGGCAAGCGGAGATTGCTAGCCAAGGAAGGTAGTCTCGAAAGCGCTGGAAGGTCAGGCAGCCTTTTTTATCACTTTGACCTTGCTACACAGAATCAAGTCATCAATGAAATTCCTCTTGGAGCTGTCAAGAATGAGCATGGTAGTCACAACCACCCCTCCATTCTGACCATGGGAGTCTTGGTGCTTCGTGGCTATCTACTTCAGAATACAGAAGTCATTTCCCCTTCACACATGCACAGACCAGAGCTGCAAGCATAATGGCGGGAAGGGGAAGCCGCAGAACCTAGATTGCTCCAGAGTTGCTCCAAGAGTGAGCTCTACTTTGGGGGGTGTGAAAGGCACTCTACTAACAGCCTCTATGCCAAGATCTGGAACAAACTTGTGTTTTTTTCTATTTTGCATGGCAAAATATTATTCTTACTGCAACTCTGGTGGCAGCTGTTCTGGTCGTCTTGTAGGTCAGATTGGACAGGAACCTTACCCTATACTCTTTTGAGGTTGCAGGTGTCAGCAAGAACAAGGTTTAATTTGGCCAAAGGCCCTTTAGTTTGCAAAATTTTGAAGACAGTCAGGAGGTTTCGTCAACCACGAGAGAGAATCTTTCACAATTAAAATCTTTCAATGCTGTTAGGGTTTATTTCAACTGTTTACTCCAACAGCGCAGTGTTCGGTTTAAGACATTGCTTACTAATCAATATTTAGTGCAAATCGTAATACAGAAGTTGGTTTGAGTTTCAAGCCCTTAGAGCTTCAGAAAAGCATATGGCTTTTGTTACAGGAGTAGAGCTGCATCCTGTAGTTCAGCTTATATCAGAGGTAGCGACAGCCCTCCATCTATCAATCATCTGTCCATTGCCTAACTTTCCAAACATTCAAGCCAGAAAACCACACAAATTGGTCATTCCCAGAGCTTGAAAGAAGTTTCTGTCCACAATTGCTCTTTTCAGTTCATATGATAAGTCTTTCACTGTTCCAGATGGAATTCATAAGGCAAGAGGTTGCCTCCTGGACTCTTGGATAGCAAGATTGGTTGTACAGATGGGAAATGGGTCGTGAGCTTCCTTCAGTGGTAGGATGCATCCTCTTCCAGAAGGGTTGAGGCCTCATAGACGGCCCAATTGAAAGCATCTATGGATTTATTCTACAGGAAAGTGGCATGCTTTTCCCAGCATACCTTTTCAACCTTTACAGAATAGATCTGGGTGCCTTGTCATCAGTGGGCTTCGGAGGAAGGATTGTTCAGTCTTCTGTCCCATTTGAAAATATATATATATATATAAAATAATTATTTTGGTTTAAGTAGAACCCACCCTGTCAGCTAGGATATGTATCACTAGTATGCTGCCATGGTGGCGTCAGGAAAACGGAAAATTGTATCATACTTACCGTAATTTTCCTTTCCTGACGCCAATCCATGGCAGCCCTACGGACCCACCCTTGTGCGTTTAGGTATCTAGCTAATTACGAAGAATGGGGCGGGGCCTAACTGGCCTTTAATTTATGCTATTTCATTGGTCCTTAGGGGAGAAAGGCGGAGCCTATCACTAGTATGCTGCCATGGACTGGCGTCAGGAAAGGAAAATTACGGTAAGTATGATACAATTTTCCGTTTTTTCTCCTTTAGAAATTTCATTTTTCTCTCGGACTGTTAAAAACATGGGAAACATGCGCCACTTTACAGGCATACTATAGACACCCCCCAGGTACGAAATTTAAAGGGATATTACACTTTTATTGTTTCACTTTAAGCATCATTAAAATCACTGGTCCCAAAAAAAGTCCGTTTTTGAAACTTTTTTTTTTGCATTGATACATTGATACATGTCCCCTGGGGCAGGACCCCGGGTCCCCAAACACTTTTTATGACAATAACTTGCATATAAAGCCTTTAAAATTAGCACTTTTGATTTCTCCCATAGACTTTTAAAGGGGTGTTCCGCGGCTTTTCAAATTTGCTGCGAATACCCCAAATTAGGCGAACGGCAAACAGCCAATGTTCGAGTCAAACAGCCCATCCCTATTTGTGGCCATTACACATGCACAGACACTTGTGTTTACAGTAAATCCTTGGATTGCGAGCATAATTCGTTCCACAAACATGCTTGTAATTTCAAAGCACTCGTATATCAAAGCGAATTTCCCCATAAGAAATCATGGAAACGCAAATGATTCGTTCCACAACCATTTATTCATAAGTCCTTCAGTTTATAGTCCATATAAAAAGATTATAGCAATGTGACCAGGTTGTGTAACCATAAAATGTCCATCTACAAATGGAAGCCTCCACAAGGGGATTAGAAGAAAAATCCAGCAGGAGCTACAGAGAATAAAAGAGAAGAGAGGCGCCTCCAAGTGTAGCAATATGTTACCAAATGTTGTACCTTCATTAAATGTAACCATATTGCTACACTTAGAGGCTCCTCTCTTCTCTTTTATACTCAGTTGTGACATGATTTTTGTATATCAAGACACAATTTATTAAAAAATTTAGCTTGTCTTGCCAAAAGCTCTCAAACCAAGGTTTTACTCTATTCCACTTTGCTCGCAGACATGTCGGCACCTCTTGGATAAAGCAGGCTTGCTGGACCCTTTTTTTTTTTTTTTTATAGTGAATGTGGTGTAAAACACTGCAGTAGGACATTCTTGCCTGCTTTTTTTATATTTTTTCCTGCCGTGTCATAGAAGGTGTGAAAGGACCATTAAACATTATACACAGGCATTTGTGTTTATTTCACTTTTCTTGCAGACTTGTTGGCACCTCATCAGACTTTGCTGTGGCCTATAGTTTTTCCTGTATTAATATTATATAGTTGTAGTTCGTTTGTGATTTTCTGTATGTTTTCCTTCCGGTTCGAACTCTCCGGGGATCATGCACAGTTCTGTTTCTTAGGTCAAAGCGTCTCTCCCATTAATGATACAAAATTTGAATGGTTTCCGTAAGAAAAAGCCAACCTGTTGGATCAGTCAATTTCGGCTGTCGTACAAAAATCGCGCGTCGTACATGCCACACTAACGATACGAAAAACGCACGATTTTACTTTCGATTTGTATTTTCGTTCAAAATTTGCATCGTGTATGGCCGGGCATTAGACTTACCAAAACTATGTAATTTGAGGGCCTTTCCAAAGAGTCCATGGAATTGTACCCAGTCAGGCAGGCGATATACTATGAGGGTCATTCAAGTCAAACCGGGAATTTTAATTTTACCGGTATGAAAAGGGATGCTAGCGTGGTGGTACTACACGTGGTAGTAAGTGGCAAGTCTGTCCTATTACTGATAGGTGGCACACATGTCACGGGCCAGTCCAGAGACTGTTTGGTGATCTACAGAAGACTTCAAGCACAGTATGGTGATGAGGCGCTCAAGACCTTTATCAAGGCAGTAAGGTGTAAACATTTCAAAGAGTCCATCAGTGACAATCCAGGCCATGGTGGTTCCCAGCAAAGAGTCTGTCAGTCAGTGGCGGCTGGTGCTCAAAATTTTTGGAGGGGGGCACAAACGAACTGAAAAATTCTGAAACAAAAACATCAATTGCAGCCACCGTGCCCATCATTTGCAGAGTCTGTGCCCAGCAAATGTAGCCACCTGTGTCCATAATTTCCAGCCACCTGTGTCCATAATTTCCAGCCACCTGTGTCCATAATTTCCAGCCACCTGTGTCCATAATTTCCAGCCACCTGTGTCCATCACATGCAGCCACCTGTGCCCATCACATGCAGCCACCTGTGCTCATCACATGTGCCCATCACATGCAGCCACCGGTGCCCATCACATGCAGCCACCGGTGCCCATCACATGCAGCCACCGGTGCCCATCACATGCAGCCACCTGTGCTCATCACATGTGCCCATCACATGCAGCCACCGGTGTCTATCACATGTAGCCACCGGTGTCTATCACATGTAGCCACCGGTGTCCATCACATGCAGCCACCGGTGTCCATCACATGCAGCCACCGGTGTCCATCACATGCAGCCACCGGTGTCCATCACATGCAGCCACCGGTGTCCATCACATGCAGCCACCGGTGTCCATCACATGCAGCCACCTGTGCCCATCACATGCAGCCACCTGTGCTCATCACATGTGCCCATCACATGCAGCCACCGGTGCCCATCACATGCAGCCACCGGTGCCCATCACATGCAGCCACCGGTGCCCATCACATGCAGCCACCTGTGCCCATCACATGCAGCCACCTGTGCTCATCACATGTGCCCATCACATGCAGCCACCGGTGCCCATCACATGCAGCCACCTGTGCCCATCACATGCAGCCACCTGTGCTCATCACATGTGCCCATCACATGCAGCCACCGGTGTCTATCACATGCAGCCACCGGTGTCTATCACATGCAGCCACCGGTGTCCATCACATGCAGCCACCGGTGTCCATCACATGCAGCCACCGGTGTCCATCACATGCAGCCACCGGTGTCCATCACATGCAGCCACCGGTGTCCATCACATGCAGCCACCGGTGTCCATCACATGCAGCCACCGGTGTCCATCACATGCAGCCACCGGTGTCCATCACATGCAGCCACCGGTGTCCATCACATGCAGCCACCGGTGTCCATCACATGCAGCCACCGGTGTCCATCACATGCAGCCACCGTTGTCCATCACATGCAGCCACCGGTGTCCATCACATGCAGCCTTTGTGCCCACCCGCTGTCTGCCCGGCACTTACCCCATCGTGGTGGGTCAGGCAGCGGGACGGGCGGCGAGCTGTGGGACGGTAGCATGGCAATGGCTCCTGTGTGTCCTCCGACCCCTTCCTGTATTCCTTGGCGCCAATAGGAGAGTCTGTGCCTTTAGCCAATCCGGTGCCTGGTATTACATGTAGGCCTCCTGATTTGCTGAGGCAGTTCTGTGTTAGCAAAGCAAATATTCATTTGCTTTGCTAACACAGCTGGGTGTACTGCGAGTGCAGTGGATTGCGCTCGCAGGTCACCTTTTTTGATGCCCACTAGAGCCTATGGCTCTAATCAGGTGCTTCAAAAAACCCCCCCGGCCACTAATTCAGACGCCCGGCAAGGGGCCGGATGCCTGAATAGGAGGTGTCTACAGCAGCCGTGGATGGATTCATGCAATGCATGAATCTATCCATAGTACGCAGAGGGGGTGGCTGGAGAGGGGGGGCACCTAATGGACGCACCGCCACTGCCGTCGGTGATGATCCTGGCCGTGGTGGCTCCCAGCAAAGAGTCCGTCAGTGATGATCCTGGCCGTGGTGGCTCCCAGAAAAGAGTCCGTCAGTGATGATCCTGGCCATGGTGGCTCCCAGCAAAGAGTCCATCAGTGATGATCCTGGCTGTGGTGGCTCCCAGAAAAGAGTCCGTCCGTGATGATCCTGGCCATGGTGGCTCCCAGCAAAGAGTCCATCAGTGATGATCCTGGCCATGGTGGCTCCCAGCCCACAGAAGTTATTCCTCTGAACATTCAGCATGTGGAAAGCATGATCATGGATAATCGATATGACCTGTCGTGAAATTTACTCGCCACCACCAAAAAAATGTCAAACAATTGCACCTGCAGGTAAAGTGATGGCAAGCGTTTTCTGGGACAAACATGGCATTATTCATGTGGATCTTCTACCCCTTGGTACCACTATCAACAGTGAGTATTACTGTTGTGTTCTGCGTGATGTGCATATGCGTCTGCGGAAAAAAAACGGCCTGGTTTGATCACTAAGGGCATCCCGTTTCTCCAGGACAACACACAAACTCAGACTGCTCACCGCACTACGTGCACATTACAGAAACTCAGCCGGGAGGTATTGTCACATCCCCCTTACAGATCGGACCTCGCTCTGAGTGATTTCCCACCAGTTTGGACCTCTAAAAGAGTTCCTCGGAGGTCAGCCTTTCAGCCCTGATGACAAAGTGAAACAGGCTGTCCTAGGATGGTTCGGGCGTACTGACATATCTTTCTGTGCCAAAGATTTCCAGGCATTAGTAAAACGTTGGGCTAGGTGTATAAAATGTAGCAAGGGGGCATGTCGAAAAATAAATGCAGTTTCTACTCCTTGAAATAAGTTCTTCTAATATATAAACTCAAAATTCCCGGATTGACTTTGAACGCCCTTTCGTATGTTGTCATTGGTAGCGTTTTTGGGCAACTTTAGATTTACCAAAACTCATGGCTAATAGGTGAAAAAAAAAACAATTGATGCCGTTTGCATCCAGTAACTGATGCTATAAGGAGGACCAATTCACCAACCAAGACAAACGGCCAACGTTTCAGTGTTGCACCATCACCCAACATTCTTCCTGAAGTCAACAAGCTCTGTAGACACAACAGTTCCTCGGTGGGTTGTAGGTGACAGGGAAGAACGATTAGGCATTTAGCTCCAGGCAACTGGCCTACATTGTTTGGCACTCCATAGCATCCCAAAGTGGATTTTCAAGTTTATGTTCTGTCATTAAACGAAGGTGGAGATTCCGGCAGGGCGACTCGTGTGAGGTGTGTGGAGTAAGGAGAAGACAGTACGAGAGGGAGCTGGGAGTACCTAGAGCTCTGCCTAATTCTTTTCCTTCATCCTTCCGTGACAAATCTCTATTTTTTTTTTTTTCAATTTTTCTACAGCAGAACAATGAACAGCATGGTGCAAGATCTGATCCTTGTCTTGTGTCTACTCTTCAGGAAAGGTGAGTGAAAGGAAACATGTCAATTCTTTATTATATCTTTACTCTTCAAAAGTCATTGAAACTAAGAGTAGCAACAAAATACATGTGGTCCATTAATTCCCCCTCCTTTTTTTTTTTTTTTTTTTTTTTAGCTGTTCTTTTTTTAGTCATTTTGTATAAATGTGTGCCTATCCCTAGCATATGTAAACTTTCAGTAAAAAAAAAAAAAAAACTTTCTAATGCTACTTTTAATTTTCTGCTCATTAAAGGACAACCCACCTCCCACCCAAAAAAAAAATAAAAAATACACAGTCCACACCACAACAATTGTTTGTTATTTTTTTTAAATAAATTGCATAAAACAATACAATTGTACAACACCTCACAAATATACCAGTCCATAAATAGAGTTGTAGTCCAACAACTCTACACTGACCCTGGTCAGTAAACCATATACATAGATTTTTTTTTTTTGTAATTCTACAAATAATTGTATAAAGGTGTATATTACAGGGTGCAAAAAAATGAAATTTAACAACCCTGCAAACCTGCACTGCCCCACCCCAAAAACGAACCTATACGATGCCTGTGCAAAAATGTGAGGAAAAAAAACTAAAAAAAAAACCCAAAAAAACTATAAAATATATATATTTATATATATATATATATATATATATATATATATATATATATATATATATATATATATATATATATATTGCAAAAATCCAAAAACTGAATAAATTAAACAAATAAGGTATGTATATAGGGGTATATTACATGGTGCAAAAAAGCTGAAATTTGTTTACTCTAATAACCATTACCACCCCACCCAAAATGTAAAAAATATATGTAAAAATCCAAAAACTAAAATAAACAATAATAAAAAAAAAAAAAAATAGGTATGTGTAACTGTCTTTATTATAAAGTAAAAAAATCTGAAATTTATTTACCCTAATAACCATCTCCAACCCACCCAATAAACTAACCTAGATAACGCCTGTGCAAAAATGCAAAAAAAAAAAAAAAATGAAATATAAAAATTAAATAATTAAAGTATGTATAAATGTATATATTAACAAAGTACAAAAATCTGAAATTTGATAACCCTAATCACCAGCACCACCTCATCCAATAACTAAATAAATACATAAACTTAGATTACGCCTGTGCAAAAATGTGAAAAATATTTGGAAAAATCCAAAAACTGAAATAAGCAATTAAAAAAAAATAAAATAAACAAATTAGGTATTTATAACTGTGTATATTAAAAAGTACAAAAATCTGAAATGTGTTCACCCTAATAACCATCTCCAACCCACCCAATAAACTAACCTAGATAAGCCTGTGCAAAAATGCAAAAAAAATTATGCAAAAAAAAAAAAAAAAAAAATGAAATATAAAAATGAAATAATTAAATAAACAAAGTATGTATAAATGTATATATTACAAAGTACAAAAATCTGAAATTTGAAAACACTAATAACCAGCACCACCTCATCCAATAACTAAATAAATATATAAACTAACCTAGATTATGCCTTTGCAAAAATGCAAAAAAAAAATGAAAAAAAGTAAAAAAAAAATATGAAATATAAAAATTAAAAAAAATAAAGTAGGTATAAATGTATATATTACAAAGTACAAAAATCTGAAATTTGATAACACTAATAACCAGCACCACCTCATCCAATAACTAAATAAATAAACTAACCTAGATTACGCCTGTGCAACAATGTGAAAAATATATGCAAAAATCCAAAAACTGAAATAAACAATTAAAACAAATAAAATAAACAAATTAGGTATGTGAAACTGTGTATATTACAAAGGACAAAAATCAGAAATTTGATTACCCTTATAACCAGCACCACCCTAGCCAATAAACTAACCTAGATAACCCCTGTGCAAAAAAATGTAAAAATAAAAAAATTGAAATATAAAAAATAAAAAAACAAACAAATAAATGAAGTATGTATAAATATGTATATTACAAAGTACAAAAATGTGAAATTTGACAACCATAATAACCAGCACCACCCTACCCAATAAATTAACCTAGATAACGCCTGTGCAACAATGTGAACAATATATGCAAAAGTCCAAAAACTGAAATCAAAAATTAAAAAAAAAAAAGAAAAAAATAGAGTTGTGTAAATATGTATATTACAAAAATCTGAAATTTGCTAGCCCTAATGACCAGCACCAACCCACCCACTAAACTAACTCCGATGACGTCTGTGCGAAAAAGTTGAAAAATATATGCAAAAAATCCAAAAAATAAAATTTTAAAAATAAATGAGATACGTATAAATGTATAAACTCTAAAAGTTGAAAACACCGAAACCCACCGAAAACACATAAGCTCCCTGCCAGCTGTCCCTGGGTTATATATTGCGATCCAACACCATCCATGAGATACACCATCCTTCTCCTTTTTGCAAGCTTAATATTTTTGGCTTTTTTTTTATTTTTTGGCTTTTTTTTATTTTTATTTTTTTTTTTAGCATTATTTTTTACAGTTTTTTTACACAGGTGTTATCCAGGTTAGTTTGTTGAATAGACTGGTGATGGTTGTTATAAAATTTCTGATTTTTAAATAATGTAATTTAACACATTTTTACATACAGTATATTTTATTTTGCATGTGTTTTATTTGGTGAATTATATTACACGCACACTATATTGCCAAAAATATTGGGACGCCTGCCTTTACACACACATGAACTTTATTGACATCCCAGTCTTAGTCTGTATTCAATATTCAATATTCAATATTCAGTTGGCTCCGCCCTTTGCAGCTATAACAGCTTCAACTCTTCTGGGAAGGCCGTCCACAAGGTTTAGGAGGGTGTCTATGGGAATGTTTGACCATTCTTCCAGAAGAGCATTTGTGAGGTCAGGCACTGATGTTGGATGAGTAGGCCTGGCTCGCAGTCTTCTCTCTAATTCCTACCAAAGGTGTTCTATCGGGTTGAGGTCAGGACTCTGTGCAGGCCAGTCAAGTTCCTCCACCCCAAACTCGCTCATCCATGTCTTTATGGACCTTGCTTTGTACACTGGTCCAAATCATTTGGTGGAGGGGGGATTATGGTGTGGGGGTTGTTTTTCAGGGGTTGGGCTTGGCCCCTTAGTTCCAGTGAAGGGAACTCTTAAGGCGTCAGCATACCAAGACATTTTGGACAATTTCATGCTCCCAACTTTGTGGGAACAGTTTGGGGATGATCCTTTCCTGTTCCAACATGACTGCGCACCAGTGCACAAAACAAGGTCCATAAAGACATGGATGAGCGAGTTTGGGGTGCAGGAAATTGACTGGCCTGCACAGAGCCCTGACCTCAACCCCATAGAACACCTTTGGGATGAATTAGAGTGGAGACTGCGAGCCAGGCCTTCTCATCCAACATCAGTGCCTGACCTCACAAATGCTCTTCTGGAGGAATGGTCAAACATTCCCATAGACACACTCCTAAATTTTGTGGACGGCCTTCCCAGAAGAGTTGAAGCTGTTATAGCTGCAAAGGGCGGAGCCAACTCAATATTGAACCCTACGGACTAAGACTGGGATGTCATTAAAGTTCATGTGCGTGTAAAAGGCAGGCGTCCCAATACTTTTGGTAATATAGTGTATTATTGATATGGTTTACTGACCCGGAAGGGTGTCATCCACAGGGCTCTATTTGAGTTTCCAGATAGATGAAAACTTTATATATGGACTGAAGTATTCATAGTCTTTATTTATCTTTTTTTTTGGGGAGGGGTGATTGTTTTTTTTTATGATTTAACCACTTCCCATCCCGCCCATTATCATATGACGTCCGCAGGAGGGATCTCTCATCCTGAGCGGGCGTCATATGATCTCCTGGGCTTCCCGGCCGTCTGGGGGGCGTACGCCCGCCCACGCCGCTTCGCTCAGGAGCCAATGCGCGTGCCCGGCGGCCGTGACGTCCGTCGGGCACCCGCGATTGCCCGATAACAGAGCAGGGCCGTGAATCTGATCCACGTCCTGTCAGGTGAGAGGAAACCGATCTGTGTGTTCCCAGTACAGAGGAACAGCGATCGGTCTCCTCCCCTTGTGAGCCCCCTCCCCCTATAGTTACAATCACTCCCTAGGTAACACAGTTAACCCCTTGATCGCCCCCCTAGTGGTTAACTCCTTCCCTTCCATGTCATTTATACAGTAATCAATGCATTTTTATAGCACTGATCGCTGTATAAATATCAATCGTCCCAAAATAGCACCAAAAGTGTCCGATGTGTCCGCCACAATGTCGCAATCATGATAAAAATTGCAGATCGCCATCATTACTAGTAAAATAAATAAATGCCATAAATCTATCCCCTATTTTGTAGACGCTTATTGCGATTTTTTTTATTTTTTATTTTTTTTTATACCAAAAATATGTAGAAAAATACATGTCGGTCTAAGCTGAGGAAATGTTTTTTTTTTTTAATTGGGATATTTATTGTAGCAAAAAGTAAAAAATACTGTGTTTTTTTCAAACTCTTCTTTTGTTTATAACGTAAAAAATAAAAAACTGCAGAGGTGATCAAATACCACCAAAAGAAAACTCTATTTGTGGGGAACAAATGATAAAAATGTAATTTGTGTACAGTGTAGCATGACCGCGCAATTGTTCAAAGTGCGACAGAGCTGAAAATTGGCCTGGGCAGGAAGGGGGGTGAAAATGCTCGGTATTGAAGTAGTTAATCTGTGGGATTTTTTTGGGGGGTGTTGTATAATGTCATGCAGTCTACAGTTATTTTATTTTATTTCTTTCATACAATTGGTGAAGAGATTTGTTGAAGGGGGTTTTGTATTCTATATGTTTTTATCTATTGTCTTGTTGGTTTTGTGTTTTGAACACCCGGCTGACTTCATTCTTCAGATCGTCCTCTTCTGTGTCCTTCATGTCTAGTAAGAATCCAGCCAAGCCCCCTCCCCCCAGCAATGCCCCCCCCCCCCCAGCAATACCCCCCCTCCCCCCCAGCAATGCCGGAACGTCTTCCTTCCTTCTAAAACATTCCATTTTGTGTGAACTTTAAAATAATAAGCAGAGTTACAATTTTGCTACAAGTTTTAGAGAATTACATTTAAATAATTCAATTCCAGGGGGACAGAACTGTGAGATTGTGTACTGTTATGTGTTGGTGGAAGAGGGGGATACATTTATAAAGGGGGGGATATGATCTCCATGTATAATACATAAGGGGGGATATGATCTCCATGTATAAATACATAAGGAGGGATATGATCTCCATGTATAAATACATAAGGGGGGATATGATCACCATGTATAAATACATAAGGAGGGATATGATCTCCATGTATAAATACATAAGGGGGATATGATCTCCATGTATAAATACATAAGGGGGGATATGATCTCCATGTATAAATACATAAGGGGGGATATGATCACCATGTATAAATACATAAGGGGGGATATGATCTCCATGTATAAATACATAAGGGGGGATATGATCTCCATGTATAAATACATAAGGGGGGATATGATCACCATGTATAAATACATAAGGGGGGATTTGATCACCATGTATAAATACATAAGGGGGGATATGATCTCCATGTATAAATACATAAGGGGGGATATGATCTCCATGTATAAATACATAAGGGGGGATATGATCACCATGTATAAATACATAAGGGGGGATATGATCTCCATGTATAAATACATAAGGGGGATATGATCTCCATGTATAAATACATAAGGGGGGATATGATCACCATGTATAAATACATAAGGGGGGATATGATCTCCATGTATAAATACATAAGGGGGGATATGATCACCATGTATAAATACATAAGGGGGGATATGATCTCCATGTATAAATACATAAGGGGGGATATGATCTCCATGTATAAATACATAAGGGGGGATATGATCACCATGTATAAATACATAAGGGGGGATATGATCACCATGTATAAATACATAAGGGGGGATATGATCTCCATGTATAAATACATAAGGGGGGATATGATCACCATGTATAAATACATAAGGGGGGATATGATCTCCATGTATAAATACATAAGGGGGGATATGATCTCCATGTATAAATACATAAGGGGGGATATGATCACCATGTATAAATACATAAGGGGGGATATGATCTCCATGTATAAATATATAAGGGGGGATATGATCTCCATGTATAAATACATAAGGGGGGATATGATCTCCATGTATAAATACATAAGGGGGGATATGATCACCATGTATAAATACATAAGGGGGGATATGATCTCCATGTATAAATACATAAGGGGGGATATGATCTCCATGTATAAATACATAAGGGGGGATATGATCACCATGTATAAATACATAAGGGGGGATATGATCACCATGTATAAATACATAAGGGGGGATATGATCTCCATGTATAAATATATAAGGGGGGATATGATCACCATGTATAAATACATAAGGGGGATATGATCTCCATGTATAAATACATAAGGGGGGATATGATCTCCATGTATAAATACATAAGGGGGGATATGATCTCCATGTATAAATACATAAGGGGGGATATGATCTCCATGTATAAATACATAAGGGGGGATATGATCTTCATGTATAAATACATAAGGGGGGATATGATCTCCATGTATAAATACATAAGGGGGATATGATCTCCATGTATAAATACATAAGGGGGATATGATCTCTATGTATAAATACATAAGGGGGATATGATCACCATGTGTAAATACATAAGGGGGATATGAACTCCATGTATAAATACATAAGGGGGGATATGATCTCCATGTATAAATACATAAGGGGGATATGATCTCCATGTATAAATACATAAGGGGGGATATGATCACCATGTATAAATACATAAGGGGGGATATGATCACCATGTATAAATACATAAGGGGGGATATGATCTCCATGTATAAATACATAAGGGGGGATATGATCTCCATGTATAAATATATAAGGGGGGATATGATCTCCATGTATAAATACATAAGGGGGGATATGAACTCTATGTATAAATACATAAGGGGGGATATGATCTCCATGTATAAATACATAAGGGGGATATTATCTCCATGTATAAATACATAAGGGGGATATGATCTCTATGCATAAATACATAAGGGGGATATGATCACCATGTGTAAATACATAAGGGGGGATATGATCTCCATGTATAAATACATAAGGGGGATATGATCTCCATGTATAAATACATAAGGGGGATATGATCTTCATGTATAAATACATAAGGGGGATATGATCACCATGTGTAAATACATAAGGGGGGATATGATCTCCATGTATAAATACATAAGGGGGGATATGATCTCCATGTATAAATACATAAGGGGGGATATGATCACCATGTATAAAGGATTGTGTATATGGAGGTTTTCTATTTGTTTTTATTTTTTTCTGTTAGTTAAACTAGATGGACCTGTATGTATTTTTTCAATATATTAAGCCTAAGACTAACATTCATAGATAAGAACAGAAGGAGTAGTCTATCGAGGGAATACCCGGTTGCCTCCGGGGAGATCAGAAAGGAAGCTATTTTTTGCTCTGATGGAGAGAATTGTATCGTTCTTTATAGGAGTTTTTTTTTTTGCCTTCCTCTGCATCAACTGTGAGTATTGGAGAAAAATAATAATAATTATAATAATAATACATTTTGTTTATAAGCGTCTTTCAGAACACCCAAGATCACCTTCAACAAAAAGAACAACAAAAAGTAAATAAATACAATAAATATCCATTACAAAAACATTAAAGTGATTATAAAGCTTTCATTTTTTTTTTCATTAAAATAATAAACATGTTATAATTACCAGCTCTTTAATGGTTTTTGCAGAGATTGACACGGGTCCCTCCCCCTCTCGGGTCCCACGCCGGCGCTCCTGGCTCCTCCCCCCTGTCGGGCGCCCCCCATAGCATAGCAGCCAAGCCGCTGCTCTGAGTATCCATTCACACACACAGCTGACGTTCACCCCTTGTCCTGGTTGGCTCACTGGCTGTGATTGACAGCAGCGGGAGCCAATGGCCAATAACCGATCAGTAGTGTGAGTCCTCGGAGAGGCAAGGCTCTCGTGGACTTCGCTGGATCGAGGGGGGGCTCGGGTAAGTCTTATGGGGGCTGCTGCACAACTACTTTACAACCACTGTAAGGACCAGGGGCTCAGTGTAAGAATCCTGTTTCCACACCGACGAAGTTGCACCAGCAAGTGCCTGGAGATTCAGATTTTTCTGCCCCCCCCCTTATCTTGAAGCCCCAAGGCAGCTTCCTAAGCAGCCTTACGCTGGTGTCAGCCCTGTATAGGATTGTACATCTGGAGGTTTTATTATTTACATTTTTTTTTCTGTTTGTTGACTTAGATGGCCTTGTGCCTTTTTTCAGACTATGAAAATAAAGGTGTTTAGATATCCATTAAGGTGTCTGTAAACCCTTCACAATCCACTTTTCTCTACAGTTAAGCCTATAATAAGACCTATAATAAGGCTTTACCTGTAGCTACCCCGGATGTCTCCTAAACCTGCAGGCAGGATGGATCCATGAGCCCAATTCTGACCCCCCCCCCCCCACCATCTGAATGTCTCAGCTGAAATCCAGACTCAACAGACCGGGCAACTGCCGCTCACTGGATATTTTCTCTTTTTCCCTCCATTCTCTGTAAACCCCGAGAGATGGTTGTGTGTGAAAATCCCAGAAATACTCAGACCAGCCCCGTCTGCCACCAACAACCCACGCCACGTTCAAAGTCACTTCAATCCCCTTTCTTCCCCTTTCCGCTGCTCGGTTTGAAAATCAGCAAGAAGTCTTCACCGCGTCTAGATATGCATCGAGTTGCTGCCATGTGATTGGCTGATTTAGTAATTTGTGTTACCGAGCGATTGAACGGGTGTACCTAATAAAGTGGCCGGTGAGTGTATATGTATATACTGTATACTGTAGATATTATTAAAGTTCAACAGTTTCCTGATGAAGCAGGTGCCACAGGAAAAACGCGTTGAAACAGCGGCACACCCTAACCCCGGGGTGTGAACAAACCTACTCTATAATGTAAATGTCACACTGTAAGATTGAACACCTGCGTACAGAAAATGTGAGGAACGCAGCAAGGGCAGTGTCCGCATTTTTTTGTAATGATACAATGACACTTTAGGGCAGGGATATGCAATTAGCGGACCTCCAGCTGTTGCAAAACTACAAGTCCCATCATGCCCCTGCCTCTGGGTGTCATGCTTGTGGATGACAGAGTCTTGCTATGCCTCATGGGAGTTGTAGTTCTGCAACAGCTGGAGGTCTGCTAATTGCATATCCCTGCTTTAGGGTAAAGGGATCTTTTCTATGTATTTATAACATTCTTTTTAACTCCTTTCGGTTCCTTTAAAATGTTCCGAATACCAAAGAGGTGAGAAGGATCATCATCATGATAGGCTGTCACAGTGGTCACATGATTGGCAGCCAGTCCTGCCAGCTACCACTCATTAGTGGGGACTGGGAGCTTGGTCTCTGTGCTGGGAGTGCGCTGGGAGCATGCCGGGAGTGTGCCGGGAGCGCGCTCTCGGCACAAAAGCATGGGTTGCCCAGTGACGCATCTGTGCAGCATGTGGGAAAATCAAATCCCGCCCTCCCTTTAAACTTTTAAACTTTAAGAACGTTAAACTTTTTTTGTATGTATCATATTTTTGGGGTACGCATAAAAATATTTTGAAATGACGAAACGCGTTGATGGAGTTGGACCTTCATGCCTCCTTCCTTAGGATATTCCATACAAGTGAATTGATCTTTGTCCATTGAGGTATATTTTGTATTAGAATTATGAACATGGAAGACTAATGACCTTCTTTTTTATACATTTCTGTGTACACACACAAATGTTTTTATGCTAAGCTATGCCCCTTCTTGTCCCAACATGACTGCGCACAAGTGCCCAAAGCAAGGTCTATAAAGACATGGATGAGCGAGTTGGGGGGGTGGAGGAACTTGACTGGCCTGCACAGAGTCCTGACCTCAACCTGATAGAACACCTTCGGGATGAATTAGAGCGGAGACTGTGAGCCAGGCCTCCTCATCCAACATCAGTGCCTGACCTCACAAATGCTCTTCTGGAAGGATGATCAAACATTCCCATAGACACACCCCTAAACCTTGTGGACGGCCTTCCCAGAAGAGTTGAAGCTGTTATAGCTGGAAAGGGCGGAGCCAACTCAATATTGAACCCTACGGACCAAGACTGGGATGTCATTAAAGTTCATGTGTGCGTAAAGGCAGACGTCCCAATACTTTTGGCAATAGTGTGTGTGTGTGTGTCTATATAATTACATATATATATATATATATATATATATATATATATATATATATATATATATATATATATATATATATATATATATATATATATATATATATATATATATATATATATATTAGTCTGGTTGAAAAAAGACACAAGTCCATCTAGACCAACCAAAAGAAGGGGAAAATAAAATAATTAATAATTAAATAATATTAATAATAAAGAAAAAATATATATATATTGTGTGTGTATATTTTTTATTATTACATTATTATTTAGTTTTGGTTGGTCTAGATAGACTTGTGTCTTTTTTCAACCAGACTATCTATTAAACTAAAGAAGAAAAGGTGCTTCCTATAGATTGTTATTTTATCAACACCTCAGATTGCTTCTATTTCTGCTCTCCTAACAGACACTCCTCGATACCTCCAGCCCTTGTTATATTTATGAATGATAATCCGTGTCTTATAAACTTAGACTATTTACTTTGTTACCTCCTTTGATCTTAGTAATTGATCCTGTAGTTGTAGTAGATGATCCTGGTAATCTGTGAGGTCATCATAGTCACATAACTTCTACACTCATCTCACCTTCAAATCTCTTCTAATAACGCTAACGGTGTCATATTAGTGACAATTAAATTGGGATACGTGACTCGTAAACGCCTTTTGTCAGCTAAACATATAAAGGGCTGTATTAAGGAAATATTCATCAAAATGGGGGGGGGGGGGGAGCTTTGTAAATTTCATACCTGTACAGTTCCCAAAATCTCCATGCCGAAAAAGTGAGCGCCGATATGACCATGCAATTTAAAAAAAAGGCATTGGCGCAAAACCTAATACGAGATTGTATTTGCCAAAAAAAAACTCCAGCATTCTTCTGGATAGAACAGTCTTTTTGGTTGCAACACTCAGCATTTTCTGTCCACTTATAGCAATAAAGAGAACAAATGAACTCCTCATCAACATGGGGACAAGATGTTTTGGGGGGCTACCCCAAAGCACCCTCCCAATGTTGAGGGCATGTGGCCTGGTACGGTTCAGGAGAGGGGGCGCTCTCTCTCCCCCCCCTCTTTTTCTGTGGCCTGCCAGCTTGCGTGCTCGGATAAGGGTCTGGTATGGATTTTTGGGGGGACCCCCACGTCATTTTTTTTTTTTAATTTTGGCCGGGGTTCCCCTTAATATCCATACCAGACCCGAAGGGCCTGGTATGGAATTTAGGGGGACCCCACTTTTTTTTTTTTTTTTTTACATTTTGGTTCGGGGTTCCCCTGTGGGGAATTCCCATGCCGTTTTTATCAATGAACTTTTATGTGTATTGTCGGACCGGCAATGCATTAATAGCCGCGAGTAGTTTTAAATGACTTTTTTCCTTTGAAATGTCATTTTGCTGTCAGACTGTTCTAAACACGGGAAACATGCGCCCCTTTACAGGCATACTATAGACACCCCCCAGGTACGAAATTTAAAGGGATATTACACTTTTATTGTTTGACTTTAAGCATTATTAAAATCACTGCTCCTGAAAAAACGTCCGTTTTTAAAACTTTTTTTTGCATTGATCCATGTCCCCTGGGGCAGGACCCGGGTCCCCAAACACTTTTTATGACAATACCATGCATATGAGCCTTTAAAATTAGCACTTTTGATTTCTCCCATAGACTTTCAAAGGGTGTTCCACGGGATTCGAATTTGCCGCGAACACCCCAAATTGTTCGTTGTTCGGCGAACTTGCGAACAGCCGATGTTCGAGTTGAACATGAGTTCGACTCGAACTCGAAGCTCATCCCTAGTCCAGACGAAGCTACGCCATTTGCCGTTGTGAAACACGTTGACGTCATCCCCCATCCATCAGGCTTTGGGAGAGCAGAAGCCTGACTGACGGCCAAAATAGCCCACGGACCCGCTCGGAACTATCGCAGTATATTCCGCGGTCACTGTATGAATCTTTTATCCCTACCGCTATCAAGCAGTAGTGTCTCTCTAGTTTGCCATGGAGGGCTTGAGACACACAGTATGGATTTCATGTTTGCGGCCGTGAGAACGGAAGGTATCCAAATAATTGACTACAGGATCTGGTAACGTAGAATTTGCCTCTCTGCCTCAAGCCCTGCTTTAGAACTGCCATGCATTGGTGCAATTGCCTTTTTGTGTTTGCTTGCTAATTTTACATATTATCTGTCCATCAAGTGAGACTTTGCTTCATTGTGGTCAGCACCTATGGGCATTTCCAGCTACTGACATTTATGTGTATATGCGTGACTGAGGGTCTCTAGTGAGGGTGTCTCCCGCTGTGTCATGCAGTCTTAACTGTTCGGCGGCCGTCTGTTGTAACAAAGCCCCGCCTCCTCCTCGTCCGTGATAGATGGAACAATGACGACTGATACAATGCTGGGAAACTGAATCAGTCTTCCGTCTATCACGGACGAGGAGGAGGCGAGACTTTGTTACAATGGACGGCCGCCGAACAGTTAAGACTGCATGACACAGCGGGAGACACCCACTGTTTTGGTTATCAAAGGTACAGCTGCAAATGGGCACATTGAGGCTGCAGATGGGCACTAATGATACAGTTGGGCACAAAGGCTGCAGATGGGCACAGTGAGGCTGCACATGGCCACTGATGATACAGGTGGGCACAGGGAAGCTGCAGATGGGCACAGGGAGGCTGCAGATGGGCACTAATGATACAGGTGGGCACAATGACTGCAGATGGGCACAGTGAGGCTGCAGATGGACACAGTGAGGCAGCAGATGGCCACTGATGATACAGGTGGGCACAGGGAGGCTGCAGATGGGCACAGGGAGGCTGCAGATGGGCACTAATGATACAGGTGGGCACAGTGAGGCTGAAGATGGGCACAGAGAGGCTGCAGATGGCTTCTGATGATACAGATGGGCACAGGGAGGCTGCAGATGGGCACTAAGGATGCAGGTGGACACAGGAAGGCTGCAGATGGGCACAGTGAGGCTGCAGATGGGCACAGTGAAGCTGCAGATGGCCGCTGATACAGGTGGGCACAGGGAGGCTGCAGATGGGCACAATGAGGCTGCAGATGGCCACTGATGATACAGGTGGGCACAGTGAGGCTGCAGATGGGCACAGTGAGGCTGCAGATGGGCACTGATACAAGTGGGCACAGTGAGGCTGCAGATGGGCACAGTGAGGCTGCAGATGGCCGCTGATGATACAGGTGGGCACAGGGAGGCTGCATATGGGCACAGGGAGGCTGCAGATGGCCACTGATGATGCAGATGGGCACAGTGAGGCTGTAGAGGCTGCACAGTGAGGCTGCAGATGGGCATTGTTTACCCAGTAGCTGCTGCATTTCCCACCCTAGGCTTATACTCAAGTCAATACGTTTTTACAGTTTTGTGTGGTAAAATTAGGTGCCTCGGCTTATATTCGGGTCGGCTTATACTCGAGTATATACAGTATATATGACTATATTTCATTGAATCCGTGAATGTCAAGCGTGTGTGGGGGCAACCAGGTGAGGAGTACAAAGACAAGTCAAGCATGGTGGTGGGAGTGTCATGGTCTGTGGCTGCATGAGTGCTGCCGACACTGGGGAGCTACAGATCATTGAGGGAACCATGAATGCCAACATGTACTGTGACATACTGAAGCAGAGCATGATCCCCTCCCTTCAGAGACTGAGCCACAGGGCAGTATTCTAACATAACGACCCCAAACACACCTCCAAGAGACCAATGCCTTGCTAAAGAAGCTGAGGGTAAAGGTGAAGGACTAGCCAAGTATGTCTCCAGACCTAAACCCTATTGCGCATCTGTGGGACATCCTCAAACAGAAGGTGGAGGAGCACAAGGTCTCTAACATCCACCAGCTCCGTGATGTCGTCATGGAGGAGTGGAAGAGGACTCCAGTGGCAACCTGTGAAGCTCTGGTGAACTCCATGCCCAAGAGGGTTAAGGCAGTGCTGGAAAATAATGGTGGCCACACAAAATATTGACACTTTGGGCCCAATTTGGACATTTTCACTTAGGGGTGTACTCACTTTTGTTGCCAGCGGTTTAGACATTAATGGCTGTGTGTTGAGTTATTTTGAGGGGACAGCAAATTTACACTGTTATACAAGCTGTACACTCACTACTTTACATTGTAGACAAGTGTCATTTCTTCAGTGTTGTCACATGAAAAGATAGAAGAAAATATTTACAAAAATGTGAGATACTGTATATGAAAATCTATCAATCTCGATGTACTGATGGCGTATCACATTTCTTGAGACCCTAAAATGCCAAGACAGTATAAATGACCCCTTTTTTTGGGGGGGGGTTAGATGAAGAGGAATAGCAGAGGGGAGAGGAAAGGCAAGGAGAGAAGGGAAATGAATGGGTGGGGGTGTATTAGGGGAGGAGAGGATGACAAAAAACTAGAGGGGGAGGGGGGACAGGAGTAGAAGGGTGAATGGATAGGATGCTAGAAGAGTAGAGGAAGATATAAGGAGGAGAGGTGGAGAAGGGTGGGGGAAAAGAGAGGGGAAAAGGGAAAGAGAAAAATGAAGAGGGGAAAAGGTAAGAGGAATAGGCGGAGATAGAGAAAGGTAGAGGGAGAGGAAGGAAGAGGGGGAAGAAGAGGAAGATGGAGAGGAAGAGGTAGAGGAAAAGGGAAAATAATTGGAGGGGGAGAGATAGAGGAGAGGAAGACAGAAAACTGGAGGGAAGGGGGACAGGAGTGGAAGGGGGTATGGATAGGATGGAAAAGTAGAGGAGGATAGAGGGAGGATGGAGATGGGAAGAGGGGAAGAGAGAAAGGAAGAGAAAGATGGGGAGAAAGAGGAAAAGGAAGGAGGGGGACAGGAGTGGAAGAGGGAATGGATAGGATGGAAACATAGAGGAGAATAGGAGAAGGAGGAGAGGTGGAGAAGAGGGGAAGAGGGAAAAAGAAAGAGGGAGAGGGGAAGGAAGAGGGTAAGAGAGAAAAGAGGAAGATGGAGAGGAAGAGGTAGAGGAAAAGGGAAAATAATTGGAGGGGGAGAGATAGAGGAGAAGACAGAAAACTGGAGGGAAGGGGGACAGGAGTGGAAGGGGGAATGGATGGGATGGAAAGAGGAGGAGGATAGGAGAGGGGGAAAGGGTGGAGAAGAGGGGAAGAGGGAAAAAGAAAGAGGAAGAGGGGGAGATAGAGATAGGAAGAGGGAGGGGAAGAGGGAAAGAAACGGAAGAGGGGAAGAGAAAGGAAGATTGGCGAGGAAGAGGAAAAGGAAGTGGGAATGGATAGGATGGAAACATAGAGGAGGATAGGAGAAGGAGTGGTGGAGAAGGGTGGAGACGAGGGGAAGAGGGAAAAAAGAAAGGGGAAAAGGAAGAGGGGAAGAGGAAGATGTAGAGGAAGAGGAGAGAAATAAGAGAAGTTAATTGGAGGGGAAGAAGAGGCGAGCTAGAGGAGGGGATGACAGATATCTAGAGGGGAGAGGGTGCAGGAGTGGAAGGGGGGATGGATGGGATGAAAGAGTAGAGGAGGCTAGGAGAAGGAAGAGAGGTGGAGAAGAGGAAGTGGGGAAGAGAGGAAGAGGAGAGGATGAAAGACAGGGATATTTAAAGTGAACCTAGCAGAGATTTGGACAATACAAACTGAGCATTTGATTAAAAGTGAATAATATAGAAATAAAGGCACTCACAGCTTTCCCTAGATCTGTTCCAGAAAATGTATTGTTCATTAACCTCCAAGCCCTTTGGTTCTCCCCCCACCGTTCAATGACTTTCCGTGCTCTTCCATACAGCAGTGGCTTTCCTGCCCAATGAAAGGAGGTTTCATGAACAGTGAAGACTGTAAAACTCTTCATTGATCGATGTCCGATGTTTATTTTCTCATATTCAGTATTCATAATGGCCGTGGTAATTAGCGATGATTATTATTTTAGCATTCATTTCTGTTAACACTTTGGTTTTTTTTTCTATTTGTGAGTTTATCCAAAAATAGGATACTTAGTACATAAATATGATATGCATAGATAGACACGGTAATCCCATAAAATTTGTTTTCTGACTGGTTGATATTTTGTACCTTGACCAACATATGAACAATGAACAATAATTTAATAAACATCTTCTTTCTCTCCGTCTTGCAGCCTGCGGTGATTTTGTGGCGGAGGACCTGCACGTAGTGGACGGGCTTATTAACCAGCACATTACATTACCATGCTCCTTCACCATCCCAGACAATTGGAAAGGCCAAGACATTCACTTTACTTGGTACAAAAACTTTACTGACAAAATGCTGGACTGCATGGTGAGGGATGGAAAGACTCCGGTGTGCCAGAAATATACAGACTCATCCAGAATTCAGCTCTCCTGGAAATTCCTGGGAAACGCCGACTTGGACATCTACAGATTGCAGGAATCAGATGAAGGACCGTACCAATGCTGGGTTATCTTCGATGAAGCGTATCAAAGACAGGACACCTTGCTCCGATTTTACGGTAAGACCTGATTGTGCTGTTCAAAGGACAACACCATATAAAAATCATTTCCCATTATGAGTTGGGTGGATCCAAATTTCACTCTTTATGGGGTCTTCAGAACCCTAGTAAGGAACATCACTTCTGGGTCAGCCTCTCAGTGTCCCCCGGCTAGCTTACCCGGGAAACAGCATAGGTAATAGGAGGGGACATTTTTAATCATAATTGGTATTAGTTTTGGATTCTACTTTAACCACTTGCCGACCAGCCGCCGTCGTTTTATGGCTTCAGGTCGGCACGTTCCCGCAAATTGCCGTAGGTGTAAGTTGGCTCCTTTTAAGGAGCCTTAGCAGGCACGCACGCACCCGCTGTACGGCGGGGGGGCCCGATGTGCGTGGCCGGTGGCCGCAATGTCCGCCAACCACCCGCGATCGCAGGAATGAGAGCCAGAATGGGGATCTGTCAAAGTAAACAGACAGATCCCCGTTCTGACAGGGGAGTTAGAGAGAGATCTGCTGTTTCCTAGTGAATAGGAACAACGATCGGTCTCCTCCTCCAGACAGCCCAGCCCCCGTACAGTTAAACACTTCCCTAGGGAACACACTTAACCCCTTGATCGCCCCCCTAGTGTTAACCCCTTCCCTGCCAGTGACATTTATACAGTGATCAGTGTCTACTTTTAGCACTGATCGCTGTATTAACTGTCAATGGTCCCAAAAAAAGTGTAAAAAGTGTCTGCTGAAAGAAAGTTTGAGTGTGGGTGTGGGGCTTTTCTGATGTCAGGCGAAGTCTTGTGCCACTGTAATGGTCACCTCTAATAGGTAAGTGCTTAAGATGGCTTGAATTCCTAAAAAACTTTATCCCAAAAAAGAAAAGGGAAATTTTCAAACCAAAAATGGTGTTAATAAAATGGAAATAATGTGATAATGTGTGTGCGATTTCTTTCAGATAGTGGCTGACTGCTTTCAGCTCACCGTCTATCATGTGAAGCTATTGTAACAAAGTATACCCGTACATTCACGACGTGCATTAGTCAAAAACTGAAGTAAATAGGAAAGGGAGGGGAAGGAGGGGGAAGGGAAGGGGGGGGGAGAATAAGGAAAGAAATTGGGGAAATTGGGGGGATGGGAAAAAAATCAAGACAATAATAAAGTGACTTGTGCTCAAAGTTAGCAAGTGGTATCCAAAAAGACAATATTGTTTTAAATAGTCCAAATTGAAAAGGTACAGATGATGCTGTGCTTGAAAGCTTGTTCCTCTTGATAAAATAATATTGTGCAATACGATCTTCTTATTCCAGTGTTCTTTAGTGACTGTGCCTTTAGACGTGCTCCTACTGTGCAAACACTCACCGGATCCTGTCACCCCCTGCAGGGGTATTGCGTGGTCACAGTTTGTTCCACTGTGCAGCAGTTCCTGGCAATCCCGGATCGTGTTTGTGTTAACATAGAAAAGAAATTTTATTCCAAAATAAATAGAATGGTACTGATGTTGTAAGAATGCAAATTACGCATGAAAGATCTGAGTTTGAACCGTCAAAAAAAAATTCTAGGCTCGATCTGTTAGGAGATGACGCCAGACGCCCTACAAGCCCGTAGACGTCCAATGACGAAACGTGCAGGGCGTGGCCTGACCAAAGTCTTGCGTCATCTCCTAACAGATCGAGCATAGGGTTTTTTTGACGGTTCAAACTCAGCCCTCCAGATCCCCTCCTTCCCCTCCCTTTCCTATTTACTTCAGTTTTTGACTAATGCACGTCGTGAATGTACAGGTATACTTTGTTACAATAGCTTCACATGGTAGACGGTGAGCTGAAAGCAGTCAGCCACTACCTGAAAGAAATCACACACACATTATCACATTATTTCCATTTTATTAACACCATTTTTGGTTTGAAAATTTCCCTTTTCTTTTTTGGGATAAAGTGTTTTAGGAATTCAAGCCATCTTAAAGTGGTGTTCCGGCCAAAATTATACTTTTTAAATAAAAATACCCCTATAATACACAAGCTTAATGTATTCTAATAAAGTTAGTCTGTAAACTAAGGTCTGTTTTTTGTTAGTTTATAGCAGTAGTTTGTTATTTTATAAACTTACAGCAGGCCGTGGCCATCTTAAGTGTGGGCATCTGAAGCCAGACTGTATTTCTTAGTGGATCTCACCCTTGCAGATCTTACACATGCCCAGTGCAGCCCAAGCAGTGTAATAGGTTTCAGGTCAGGTTTCCATAGCAACGGCAGTGTCAGAGGAAGTTGCGGCCCCTTCCCAGAAGGCATTGCAAACAGGAAATGATGCGATGGGCCGCGGCCAGGGAGGAGGAAGTGAAAAATGAATACAGCAGATATACAGTAGGTGCTGAAAAAAAAATATCCAGTTCGTTTACAGTGCACAGTTTAGTGAGGGATGCTGAAGAGTTGTAAAAGTGGGTGGAACTCTACTTTAAACACTTACCTATTAGAGGTGACCATCACAGTGGCATAAGACTTCGCCTGACATCAGAATAGCGCCACACCCACACTCAAACTTTCTTTTATTACAGTTTTTTTCCACTTTGGTGGTAATTGCATCTGTGGAGGCAGCAATTCTGAACTACAGTTGCACCTACCTCCATTGCGCGGATTCATTATTACTTTTCTAAAAGTGTCCGCTGCAATGTCGCAGTCCCGCTAAAAATCGCAGATCGGCGCCATTACTAGTAAAAAATTATAAAAATGCAATAAATCTCCCTTATTTTTTTAGACGCTGTAACTTTTGCGCAAACCAATCAATATACACTTTACCAAAAATATGTAGAAGAATACATATTGGCCTAAACTGATGTAGAAATTTGTTTTTTTTTTCTTTTACATTTGGGGGATATTTATTATAGCAAAAAGTAAAAAAAAAAAAATTTTCAAAATTTACACTTTTTTTGTTTATAGCGCAAATAATAAAAACTGCAGAGGTGATCAATGCCACCAAAAAAAGCTCTATTTGTGGGGGAAAAAAAGGGCATAAATTTTGTTTGGGTGCGACGTCGCACGACCGCACAATTTTCAGTTAAAATGACATAATGCCGTATCGCCAAAAATGGCCTGGTCATTAAGGGGGAATATCTTCCGGTCTGTAAGTGGTTAAAGAGGAGGTCCGCCCCCCCAAAAAAAATTAAAAGCCAGCGGCTACACATACTGCAGCTGCTGGCTTTTAATAATAGGACACTTACCTGTCCTGGAGTCCAGCGATGTCGGCGCCGCAGCTCATGTTTCTATCTATCATGTTTCTATCGCAGTAGGGTTCCCATCGTGAAGCCGTAGTGCTACACTGCCGGGTTCCCTTACCCGCAATGGCGGTGGCAGCACCCAACAGTGTAGCACTACGGCTTCACGATGGGAACCCTACTGCGCATGCACAAGGCCCCACTCCTCTCTCCTACTGGCCCGGCGACAGGGGGAGGAGGTGGGAGCCCCACGGTGGCGTCATGCACAACAGCGCAGACTCTCGGAAGTGGGAACAGGATACCTGTCAGGTATCCTGTCCCCCCCCCCCCCTCGAAAGGGGCCAATTGTGTCCCCTGAGGGGGAGAGGAGACAAATGAGCGGAAGTTCCACTTTGGAGTGGAACTCCCCTTTAAGTTGGCTATAGATGGGTCCACAAATGAGGTGGATGAAGGACTCTCCCCTGCTGAGACATTATGTTCTACCAGCTGGACTCCCCGCTGTCAGAATACACTGATCAGTGGCTGCAGCCAATCGGCAAAAGTTTTCCAACATTACCATTCCCAAAAAAGTTGATCTAACAATCGCTCACGCATGGACTGATTTTCAGCCAGTCCCTGCTGAACCTGCCAAATTTCGACTCAACAATGGCCAGCTTTACACCTTTGTCAAGATGACACTCAGGGAACCAGTTCTGCCCTCAATTATCTGGCATGCATTGGCTGCATGTATGGAGCCGAACAGGAGCTCAAAAATCTTATAAAGTGCTGTGCCAGCCTATAAAGCCCATAGGGTGTGGGGTTCAGAACCAAGGACTGATGCTAAAACTGCTTCTGCATAGGGATGAGCTGAACATGATTTCCATAGACTCCTAACAACTAGTCCTCATGTGTAATTATTTACTATATCGTTTAATACATACTATATATATATTTTTATTAAAATACCACATTTCTGTCTGTAGGTGACATCACTGGCAGACAGGATGCATCTCGTTTTCAGGGATTTGTTGGCTGGCATTCAATATTGCTGGTGTCTACATGGAATGTTCTTCTGCTCAGTGGATGGCCTTTTGCCCTTTTACTTGCCTGGATCCTCTTCTCTCAGAGATGCCACAACCAGAGAAAGAAGAAATTTATTAACATCTAACTGGACCCAACCAAGATCTATTCAGATATATGTTGCAGTTACCAGACAATGCCCTCAACCCCCCGGACAATGTGGAAGAACCTACGTTTTTTTGGGTTGTTTTTCCACATTAGTAACTGTCAACTAAGAAAATATCTTTCCTTTTGCTCTATAATTATACATTTTGATTGTGAAACTTCAGAAATCCATCTCAGTATCCATAGCTGGGTACACAGATGGGGAGGTGGTACGGTGCTCCCAATCTGCAAAAGAGGGAACGGCAGCGAGGGGACATCTTACGCCACTTCCTGATATGCACCGTTACTTCAGACCTACATAATGATCCTGTCCAACTGGTCTGCCATGACAAATATACCCGGAACCCCTTGCACTATGAATGACTTTTGTGGTTCTGAACTTGAATCTTCTCATAGATATTTCTTCGTCTGGAATTTCTACCCCAAGAATTGGGCGCTTGGTTACAACTCAGGGAATATTCTGTAACCTGAAATTTATACAGTGTGGACCATTCAGAAAGATCTGAAGTCTTTTGGAATCCCGAGGACAACGTTTATATGTTTTATTTGGTTAGAGTTGACTGTGAATTTTTGAAATATAAACAATTTGAATTGTCTGTTGGAATGAGCTTCGTTTAGCTGTTTAAAAAAGGTTTGTTATAGCTATCACGATAACCCAATAATCTAGAAATTGCATTGTCCAGGCTTTCAGAACGAAGAGTGTCATTGTCTCTGAGATAATATAGTCACAGTCAGTGAATAGAACACATGATTACGTGAGAACAATGAGTAGCTTGTAATGATACATACTGTACCAGACAAAGAACACCCTTTTGGTTTAATGGATTAGAAGAACCATTGGAGCCTCTCAGTATGTTCAACCTTGGATCATCACCTTGGTACAAACAGAGGTTATCTAAAGGTTCTTTGTAAATGACAAAAGTAATATTAAAGCCTAGTACACACCATTAGTTTTTTTTTATGTTCCACCCAGCAGGTTGAAATAAAAAAAAAAAAAAAACCTTACAGCTCGGGTCGGAGTCGCTGTACTAACAAGCTGATGTCAGTACAGAGTTCTCCCCTGCTGTGCTATTGTGTTCTGACAGGGGGACACCCGCCCCACCAGAACACTCTGGTCAGCAGACCTTTTTCGGTCATGAACCTTCAACGGAAGCCAGCTGAATGGCCAGCTTCTGTTGGACCGTCTGCCATATACGTCGTCTTCTGGTTTCTATTGAATTGGCCGACGCCGGCCAAGAATTCAGGTCTGTGTGCACTAGGCTTAAAGCGGAGTTCTGCCCCCCCCTCCAAAAATTTTAAGCCAACAGCTAAACATACTGTAGCTGCTGACTTTTAATATTAGGACACTTGCCTGTCCTGGAATAAAGTAATGTCGGCACCCCAGCCGATGTTTCCATCAGCTGGTGGGTGCTGCCACTAGACATGTGCGATTGGTTTCGTACGAATTTCCGTAAATTCGTACATTCGGGAGGATCCGAGATACGAATTGCTATGCTTCCGAATCTTGTACGAAATACGAAATTCCGTTTACGAATTTCGGATCCAAATTCCTAACGAACATTCGTAATTGTTACGAAAAGTTAACGAACCTAAAAGTTAAAAAACCCCAGGAAGTCAGCACAGCACAGGAATGGTGGGAGCCCCTCATAATGATAAATTCATCATAACGTAATTGTTACGAAAAGTTAACGAACCTAACGAAAATTCGTATTTCGTACGAAATTTCGGACAGGAATTACGAAATACGAATTAATCCTAATACGAAACAGAACGAAACAAATTTATTGACGGCGCACATGTCTCGCTGCCACCGCCATTGCCTGTAACGGAATCCAGCAGTGGAGTCTTGAGGTTTCACAGGCAGGTCCCTACTGTCCATGCGCTACCATCTGAATGGTTCAGCGGTGGTGGGGAGGAGGAGGAGGGGGCAAACTGCTGACAAGTCCCCGCCGTGGCAGCGTCCACCGGAAGTGGGGACAGGTACCTGCTCCCCTCCGAAAGGTGCCAAATGTGGCACCGGAGGGGGTGGGGCGGGGGGTGATCGGATTAGCGGAAGTTCCACTTTTGTTTGCTCTGCTTTAAGTAGCAACAAATACGGAAATATAAACAGATCCATAGCTTCTCTCAAAACTGCCCTCTCCTGCACAACCTGGGTGTCGGTCATCACAGTCCATCTCCACTCTTCATTGAAAATAGGAAAAAATATCATCTGCTCTCCAATTATCTCTTCTTGCAGTATTTTTTAATAATCAGTGAATTGACTGCATACAGTGATATCTCCAACCCAAAACCAGGCCTCCTTGACGTGTTTCGCCAACACATGGTTCCTTAGCCTACTCGCAAGGATAGGGGAATGTGGTGAAACGCGTCAAGGAGGCCTGGTTTTGGGTTGGAGATATCACTGTAATGCAGTCAATTCACTGATTATTAAAAATATTGCAAGCAGAGCTAATTGGGGTGCGGATATTTTTTCCTAAATACAGAAATATGCTATTAATTGACTTTTCCATATAGTCATGTCAATCACACACAAACAACGAATAAACCCTTTAGATTACTTCTTCACAATTGGAACTCATCTTTTATATTTGTGAATATTACAAATGGATAAAAGTTGAAATGAGTTTGACAGCTATGAGGTATGGTGGACAGAGATCTGCCTGACACTGAAATCTGGGGGGGGTTACTTGTCCATCCTTGAATAGGTAAGCCATGTTTCACGATGATGGTGACATCGGATCACATGCAGTAATTGGACATCCTCGGTTCTATCCCTGTGTGATTGCCATAGCCACTCTTGCACATGGCCAGGACAAGGGGTGGGAAAGTGGCCACTGTGACATCATGTGAGGTGGGGGGGGTGAAACAAGGAGATTATGGTGGGGAGATGATTTGGGTTGGAATGGGGAATTTGGGAGGCTTCAGGGGGTAAGTATTGTCCTAGGAGGGGAAATCTGGGGGGGGTGCTAAAACCTAGTATAGGCGGTCCGAAGGTCGAGCGACATCGGGAGGGGGTGGGAGAAGAGGATTTGTGCTAGATTGGGGGATCGGGGGGGGATTTGAGCTGGTGGGGAGGATTTGTGTTGGGAGGGGGGGGTGGGAGAAGAGGATTTGTGCTGGGTCGGGGGATTTAGGAGGGGCAATTTGTGTTGGGAGGGGGGTGGGAGAAGAGGATTTGTGCTAGGTGGGGGGATTTGAGCTAGGTGGGGGGATTTGGAGGGGGGGATTTGAGCTGGGAGGGGGGATTTGTGTTGGGAGGGGGTGGGAGAAGAGGATTTGTGCTGGGTCGGGGGGATTTGGAGGGGGGATTTGAGCTGGGAGGGGGGATTTGTGTTGGGAGGGGGGTGGGAGAAAAGGATTTGTGCTAGATCAGGCGATTTGGAGGGGGGGATTTGAGCTGGGAGGGGGGATTTGTGTTGGGAGGGGGGTGGGAGAAAAGGATTTGTGCTAGTAGGAGGGGACATTTTAGGGGTAGAGGGTTTGTGCTAGGAGGGAAGATTTTATTTTTCTGGGGGGTGGGGGGGGGGCATTTGAGCGAGGGAGATTTGGGGGTTGGTGGTGGGGGCAAAGAGATGGGGGATTTCAGCAGGAGGGTGGATTTGTACTGGGAGGAGGGGGATTTATGCTTAGGGGGTAAGCATGCAGATTAATGCTCAGTGTTTTTGTGGGGAGATTTTTTGCTGACGCCTAATGCTCATATACTATGGGGGTTATTTACTAAAGGAAAATCCACTTTGCACTGTAAGTGCAAACTACAAGTGCAAAGTGCCCTTGAAAATGCACTGAAAGTGCAGTGGCTGTAGATCCGAGGGGGACATGCAAAGAAATGAAAAAAACAGCATTTTAGCTTACACATGATTAGATGATAAAATCAGCAGAGCTTCCACTCATTTCAGATCTACCCCTTAGATCTACAGCGACTGCACTTTCAGTGCAAAGTGGATTTACCTTTCGTCTTGGTAGGGGCGGGGGGGGTCAGTGTGGCATGTTCACCCTGGGCTCTGGATAACCTTGTCCCGGGCACTGCTCTTGCACATCATTGTACTGTAAGCTCTGAAGATCAGCACCCTCCCAGTTTTTTTCTTCAACAATAGATACATTGTATTCATTAATGTAAGATTATTGTGTTATTTCCCGAGGCTGTAAAGTAACGTGGAACCTTTTGCACTATGCAAACAATTTTAATAAGAAGAAATCATTCCTCAGAGAAAGTCCTTGTTACCTAAGAGACCATCTACAGTAATGAAACAATGACTAACAACCAGAAGAAAAATAGGTTTTTATTGGGCAATATAATGGTAACAAAAGCGCCCAGCACATAAATATACACTATATATTACCTAATAAAATACTACCACAAACGCAATCATTTTACCTCATGCAAATATACTGTATTTTTCGCTCCATAAGATGCACCTAAGAGCAAAACAAGAAAAAAAAAATATTCTGAACCAGTGCCCATGAAATGTAGCCTAACCTGTGTAATACAATGCAGCCTGACCTGTGCCATTCAAAGCAGCCTGTCTGTGCCATTCAATGCAGCCTGACCTGTGCCATTCAATGCAGCCTGTCTGTGCCATACAATGCAGCCTGACCTGTGCCATTCAAAGAAGCCTGACCTGTGCCATTTAAAGCAGCCTGCCTGTGCCATACAATTCAGCCTGACCTGTGCCTGACGAGGACACATCCAGCGCCACGGCCGCACTCCATTCGGCCTGCTCTGTCTTCTGTCTGTGACAGGCAAAGCCGAGTAAAAGGTGACAGGCTCAGGATCACAGGATCGCCCAGCGCTCGCGGGAGACAGCCGCCTGGTATTCTAACATGGGGGGCTGCATGCCATTCAATGCAGCCTGTCTGTGCCATTCAATGCAGCCTTACCTGTGCCATTTAAAGCAGCCTGACCTGTGCCATACAATGCAGCCTGACCTGTGCCATTTAAAGCAGCCTGACCTGTGCCATACAATGCAGCCTGACCTGTGCCATACAATGCAACCTGACCTGTGCCATACAATGCAGCCTGACCTGTGCCATTCAATGCAGCCTGTCTGTGCCATACAATGCAGCCTGACCTGTGCCATACAATGCAGCCTGACCTGTGCCATTCAAAGAAGCCTGACCTGTGCCATTTAAAGCAGCCTGCCTGTGCCATACAATGCAGCCTGACCTGTGCCATTCAATGCAGCCTGACCTGTGCCATACAATGCAGCCTGAACTGTGCCTGACGAGGACACATCCAGGGCCGCGGCTGCACTCCATCCGGCCTGCTCTGTCTTCTGTCTGTGACAGGCAAAGCCGAGTAAAAGGTGACAGGCTCAGGATCACAGGATCGCCCAGCGCTCGTGGCAGACAGCCGCCTGGTATTCTAACATGGCGGGGGGGCGGGTGGGGGCTCCTGGTCAGTATTCGCTCCATAAGACGCACAGGCATTTCCCCCTATTTTATGGGTTGAAAAAAGTGAGTCTTGAGGGGGGCGTGGCTAACTGCCGAGCTGAATGGAAGCCTGATCTCACAGCTCCTGCACTGAACAGAGAACCGGACCTCAAATCACTGCCTCAGACCCCACAAAATGCAGTCCTCAGACCCCCACAACCTGGGGAACCAGACCGGAACCTCTAGAAAGAGGAAAGAATACAGGATTCCCACAAAAACCACAGATTTCCTCATCTTCCCTCACGGAGATAAAATCCAAGATGGCTATATAGATGTGACAGTTTATACTGGTGTATGTATACTGAGGTCTTTTTGTCTACATACTGTATTTATACATTTAGCCTATATGCTTACCAGTTTCTCCTCCATCACATACCACCACACACCTGGAACCTTAGCCCAGTTATCTAGGGCTTTTTTACACATCTATTCCACCATAAACCATTGTGTATTTACATTACACACTTCCATTTAGATGGTATGGGTATAGGTGTGTAACCTTTTATTGTATTAAAAACCCCTTGTGGGTTTTTCCCTATTATACAGCAGTATCTAGGGTTTTTCCAGGTAGCGCCAATTACCCCTTTTCTTCACTCTATAATACGTTATCGGAGTACTTCTTGTGAGTGCTCTGTTTTAGGGGAGGCAGCAACCTGTTCTGTTACAAAATAGCCTTATCCTAAGCGCAGTTTTTTTTCATCTATTATCACTCAAAATCCAAGATGGCGGCCGCGGCGCTGCACAGCACACAGAGGATTCCTACACGGACCTGCCTGATGCTGAAGAATCCTCCATTTCAGCCCAGTACAACTCCACGGGCTCCCAGCTATCCGCAGGCCCCTCATCCACTTCCAACAGCCCTGCAAAAGCAAGGATGCGACTGGATACAGCGGATCAGCCACAGGAGGTTGGGCCTGCATTAGAAAATCTCTTCACACAGACTTCTGCAGCTTCCCCCATAGCAGCCTTCCCTACTAAAAATCAGCCTGTCATAGACATTATGCTGAATGAAATGCTGATGTCACTTCACAGCTCCCTCCAGTCTGACATTTCTTCAATGTTTACAGCATTTAAAACAGAAATGCTGCACACAGGGCAGAAAGTGGGGATTATTGAAAAGCAGATGAGCGTCATGACAGAAACAGCTAATGACCTGGTAGATGCACATGACCACACCAGAGAAGAACACCGCTGGGTGAGTGCCAAAATGGCGGATCTTGAAGATCGCTCACGGCGTCAAAATATTAAGATAAGAGGAATCCCTGAAAATATTCTACCAGCGGATCTCAACTCCTACGCTAGGAAGTTGATCTCAACACTCCTCCCAGATCTCCTACCGATCGAGACGATCATCGTTCGCACCCATCGTCACCCAAAACCTCCTCACCAGGGGCGTAACTAGAAATAGCAGGGCCCCATAGCAAAATGTTGTATGGGTCCCCCCTGCAAACAGCCCCCCCCCACAGCTGCCCTAGTGTCAATGAAGCGTGACCTGTGCCACATACAGCGTGACCTGTGCCCAATACAGCGTGACCTGTGCCCAATACAGCATGACTTGTGCCCAATACAGCCTGGTCTGCCTGTGCCCCATACAGCGCCACCTATGCAGAGGAAGAGGCAAGCCACCCGGATCAGCAGATAGCGGGACTGCCCGCTGTAATAGCTTTCATTTGAATTTCCCGTCTTCCCGGGGCTCATCGTCACATAGCCCCACCTCTTGGCCCAACGCCTTTGATGACGTCACATGTCCCGCATTGGATCAGCGTTCTGTCTATCAAAGGCACCGGGCCAAAAGGTGGAGCTATGTGACGTGAGCCCCGGGAACACTGGAAGTTCTAATGAAAGCTATTACATCGGGCAATTCAGTTCTCTGCTGATACAGACAGCTTGCCTCTTCCTCTCCTCTCTCTTCCCCTGGCTGGGAGACTGTGCCGGCGGTGCTCTTATTCTCACTGGGCCCCACTCGGCTGCGGGCCCCATAGCACTCACACGGGTCGCTATGGTGGTAGTTACGCCCCTGCTCCTCACCTACCCACAGAAGTACCTCGGGATACTCTGATGCGCATCCATTTCTACCACACCAAGGACATGCTCCTTACACAATCCAGACGCCTGGGACAGCTCCCACATCCATACGCAAAGCTGCAACTTTTTGCTGAAATCTCTCAATACACCCGTCAACAGAGACGCCAACTGCAAACCATAACAAAACCCCTCAATAACCATAAGATCCCATATCAATGGGGGTTCCAAACCAAGCTGATGGTTACCAGGAATGGAACACGCCACAATATCCATACCGTCGAAGAGGGCATACAATTGCTCAAAACATGGGGTATCATTCCTGACGGTGACCCTCCAACCCCAGTGACCCACAAACCAAACGCGCAATCCTTCAACTCCGGTCATTCTCACCACTACAACAAATGACTTCCAAATCAGTGATGATGTGAATCCAATCTCAGATAAGCACTCCGATTCAGTGCCTGCTCGTTGCTCTTAGTTTACGAACTTTACCCTCATCCACATTCAGCAGTCCCTAACACACTGCTGACACCTGTTTTCCCTTACCCTCTTGTTTATCACTAACTACCTTGCTGTTTTTCTCCCTTCCTTCCTTATCCACGAGAGCTCAAGTTCATCGGATCCAGGACTTCTAACAACAACCAACCTCCTTGAGCAATTTACCCATCTGAGTAACTGTAAGTAGTACCTTACTCCACTACCTATACGCACCACTTTCAAAATGCCCAAATTTCTGTTACTGAACGTAAAAGGCCTCAATCACCCTGCCAAAAGGACATCTCTGTGGCGAACTGCACAGGATTCTCACTGCGATGTCCTGTGCGTCCAAGAAACGCACTTTAAAACCAACGCCGAACCTCAGTGCTCCAATAAGAATTTTTCAAACATCTTTAACCACTTGAGCCCCGGACCATTATGCTGCCTAAGGACCAGAGGTCTTTTTCCAATTTGGCACTGCGTCGCTTTAACTGCTAATTGCGCGGTCATGCAATGCTGTACCCAAACGAAATTTGCGTCCTTTTCTTCCCACAAATAGAGCTTTCTTTTGATGGTATTTGATCACCTCTGCGGTTTTTATTTTTTGCGCTATAAACGGAAAAAGACCGAAAATTTTGAAAAAAAATGATATTTTCTACTTTTTGTTATAAAAAAAATCCAATAAACTAAATTTTAGTCATACATTTAGGCCAAAATGTATTCGGCCACATGTCTTTGGTAAAAAAAATGTCAATAAGCGTATATTTATTGGTTTGCGCAAAAGTTATAGCGTCTACAAACTAGGGTACATTTTCTGGAATTTACACAGCTTTTAGTTTATGACTGCCTATGTCATTTCTTGAGGTGCTAAAATGGCAGGGCAGTACAAAACCCCCCCAAATGACCCCATTTTGGAAAGTAGACACCCCAAGGAAATTGCTGAGAGGCATGTTGAACCCATTGAATATTTATTTTTTTTGTCCCAAGTGATTGAAAAATGACAAAAAAAAAAAAAAAAAAAAATATTTACAAAAAGTCGTCACTAAATGATATATTGCTCACACAGGCCATGGGCCTATGTGGAATTGCACCCCAAAATACATTTAGCTACTTCTCCTGAGTATGGGGATACCACATGTGTGGGACTTTTTGGGAGCCTAGCCGCGTACGGGGCCCCGAAAACCAATCACCGCCTTCAGGATTTCTAAGGGTGTAAATTTTTGCTTTCACTCTTCACTGCCTATCACAGTTTCGGAGGCCATGGAATGCCCAGGTGGCACAAAACCCCCCAAAATGACCCCATTTTGGAAAGTAGACACCCCAAGCTATTTGCTGAGAGGCATATTGAGTCCATGGAATATTTTATATTTTGACACAAGTTGCGGGAAAGTGACACTTTTTTTTTTTTTTTTTTTTTTTTTTCATAAAGTTGTCACTAAATGATATATTGCTCACACAGGCCATGGGCATATGTGGAATTGCACCCCAAAATACATTTAGCTGCTTCTCCTGAGTATGGGGATACCACATGTGTGGGACTTTTTGGGAGCCTAGCCGCGTACTGGACCCCGAAAACCAATCACTGCCTTCAGGATTTCTAAGGGTGAAAATTTTTGATTTCACTCTTTACTGCCTATCACAGTTTCGGAGGCCATGGGATGCCCAGGTGGCACAAAACCCCCCCAAATGACCCCATTTTGGAAAGTAGACACCCCAAGCTATTTGCTGAAAGGCATGGTGAGTATTTTGCAGCTCTCATTTGTTTTTGAAAATGAAGAAAGACAAGAAAAAACATTTTTTTTTTTTCTTTTTTCAATTTTCAAAACTTTGTGACAAAAAGTGAGGTCTGCAAAATACTCACTATACCTCTCAGCAAATAGCTTGGGGTGTCTACTTTCCAAAATGGGGTCATTTGGGGGGGTTTTGTGCCACCTGGGCATTCCATGGCCTCCGAAACTGTGATAGGCAGTGAAGAGTGAAATTAAAAATTCACGCCCTTAGAAAGCCTGAAGGCGGTGCTTGGTTTTCGGGGTCCCGTACGCGGCTAGGCTCCCAAAAAGTCTCACACATGTGGTATCCCCGTACTCAGGAGAAGCAGCAGAATGTATTTTGGGGTGTAATTTCACATATTTCCATGGCATGTTTGAGCAATATATCATTTAGTGACAACTTTGTGCAAAAAAAAAAAAAAAAATTTGTCTCTTTCCCGCAACTTGTGTCGCAATATAAAATATTCCATGGACTCGACATGCCTCTCAGCAAATAGCTTGGGGTGTCTACTTTCCAAAATGGGGTCATTTGGGGGGGTTTTGAACTGTCCTGGCATTTTATGCACAACATTTAGAAGCTTATGTCACACATCACCCACTCTTCTAACCACTTGAAGACAAAGCCCTTTCTGACACTTATTGTTTACATGAAAAAGTTTTTTTTTTTTTGCAAAAAAATTACTTTGAACCCCCAAACATTATATATTTTTTTTAAAGCAAATGCCCTACAGATTAAAATGGTGGGTGTTTCATTTTTTTTTTTCACACAGTAATTGCGCAGCGATTTTTCAAACGCATTTTTTGGGGAAAAAACACACTTTTTTAAATTTTAATGCACTAAAACACGCTATATTGCCCAAATGTTTGATGAAATAAAAAAGATGATCTTAGGCCGAGTACATGGATACCAAACATGACATGCTTTAAAATTGCGCACAAACGTGCAGTGGCAACAAAATAAATACATGTTTAAAAGCCTTCAAAAGCCTTTACAGGTTACCACTTTAGATTTACAGAGGAGGTCTACTGGAAAAATTACTGCACTCGATCTGGCCTTCGCGGTGATACCTCACATGCATGGTGCAATTGCTGTTTATGTTTGACGACAGACCGCCGCTTGCGTTCGCCTTAGCGCGAGAGCAGGGGGCGACAGGGGTGTTTTTTTTTTTTTTTTTTTTTTTCTTTATTATTTTTTTGCTTTTTTAATCTTACTTTTAAACTGTTCCTTTCATATTTTTTTTTTTAATCATTTTTATTGTTATCTCGGGGAATGTAAATATCCCCTATGATAGCAATAGGTAGTGACAGGCACTCTTTTTTGAAAAAATTGTGGTCTATTAGACCCAAGATCTCTCCTCTGCCCTCAAAGCATCTGACCACACCAAGATCGGTGTGATAAAATGCTTCCCCAATTTCCCAATGGCGCTATTTACATCCGGCGAAATCTAAGTCATGAAATACTCGTAGCTTCCGGTTTCTTAGGCCATAGAGATGTTTGGAGCCACTCTGGTCTCTGATCAGCTCTATGGTCAGCTGGCTGAATCACCGGCTGCATTCTCAGGTTCCCTGTTGAGACAGGAGAGCCAGAGAAAAACACGGAAGACGGTGGGGGGGGGGCATTCCCTCCCACGGCTTGTAAAAGCAGTCTAGAGGCTAATTAGCCGCTAGGATTGCTTTTACATGAAAGCCGACCGCTGGCTGAAAAGAATGATACCAAGATGATACCTAAACCTGCAGGCATCATTCTGGTATAACCACTCAAAGTCGTGAATGGCGTACCTGAAGACAAAAAAATGGTTAACAATGGTTAACAATAAAGCACAGTAAAGTGTAAATAATTACACACCTGAAAAACAAACATGATAAAACATAATAACAATAACAATAACAATAAAACATTGCAGAATAGAATACAGTAAAAAAGAGCAGAACAATAGAGAGAGAGAATAGAGAGAGAGAGAACAATAAAACAACAACTATTTTTTTTTATTTCATATTTTTTTTTTTTTTTACACTTTTTTTGTAACTAACTTTTATAACGGTAACTGGTTCCAGGTTCGGGTCTCTCAAAATGCGATGGCATCTTGGGAGACCTTGTGAAAGTGTGCCTAGTCTGTGGAATGCTGTACCCTACGCTAAAACTCAACTAGTGAATGGTAGCGTTCAAAACATTCACCAATGCAAAGACCAGGATTGTCAGGACAGGAGGGACAATAATAGCGGGTGTCACGCCTATATCCGCGCTTGCTGCAGACACGACATCTTTTTTGGGGGGTTCGTTGGGTAGGGGTACTCGGGAGGACATAAAAATGCCTCTCATGCAGCCGACTGCATTTGGTTGGGGATGTGAATGGGGGAAGTACGGGCGCTGCAGAAGCGGTGGGTTCCCAATTAGGATTGGCGAATGCAGCAGGAAGGGCACTATGGGCACGATGGGCCTGTGTTTGTCTTTTTGGTGGCAGCGGGACACTACTTGTGCTTGCCACCTCACCAGCTTCAACTGCACTTATGGGACTCGCCACGTCACCACGTGTTACTGCAGTGCTGGTTTGACTACGACCGGGGTGTACTAGGCCGCTGGCGCTTGCCAGTTCACCAAAACGCTACCAAAAAACGTTAGCGATCGCAGGGATCAGGCCTGACTCTGCGAACGCTGCAGTTATGCGTTTAGTGTTTTGTAAGTGTCAGTGATCGATCGATACTGCACTTGGGTGGGCTGGGCCGGGCGGAGGGGCAAAACGCAGGTGCTAGCAGGTATCTGGGCTGATCCCGCTAACACTGCGTTTTTGGGAACCCTAAACTGCTGGTGACGCTAGTATAGATCTGATCGGATCAGATATTGATGCGATCAGATACTATACCACTAAGGGAGGTGTACGGTGCGTGCGTGGGTGTTAGCGGTACTGGCGCTAATCTGACGCTGCCTGGGGCTGGTGCTTGCCAGTTCACCAAAACGCTACAAAAAAAACTGTTAGCGATCGCAGGGATCAGGCCTGACTCTGCGAACGCTGCAGTTATGCGTTTAGTGTTTTGTAAGTGACAGTGATCGATCGATACTGCACTTGGGTGGGCTGGGCTGGGCCGGGCGGAGGGGCAAAACGCAGGTGCTAGCAGGTATCTGGGCTGATTCCGCTAACACTGCGTTTTTGGGAACCCTAAACTGCTGGGGACGCTAGTATAGATCTGATCGGATCAGATATTGATCCGTTCAGATACTATACCACTAAGGGAGGCGTATGCTGCGTGCGTGGGTGTTAGCGCTACTGGCGCTAACCTGACGCCTGGGGCTGGTGCTTGCCAGTTCACCAAAATGCTACCAAAAAAACTGTTAGCGATCGCAGGGATCAGGCCTGACTCTGCGAACGCTGCAGTTATGCGTTTAGTGTTTTGTAAGTGACAGTGATCGATCGATACTGCACTTAGGTGGGCTGGGCGGAGGAACAAAACGCAGGTGCTAGCAGGTATCTGGGCTGATCCCGCTAACACTGCGTTTTTGGGAACCCTAAACTGCTGGGGACGCTAGTATAGATCTGATCGGATCAGATATTGATCTGTACAGATACTATACCACTAAGGGAGGCGTATGCTGCATGCGTGGGTGTTAGCGGTACTGGCGCTAATCTGACGCTGCCTGGGGCGACGCATATCACCGCCGGGCGATCAGGGGGCTAAACCTTTATTTGGTAATAAACGGCGGGTGCCCTGACACTATAAAAAATAAACAAACTAACCAGCGTCATCCGTAACGGTTATACGGTGACATCACTTCCTTTGCTGCTGTTTAGCATACAGCAGCAAAGGAGTGTTTTCATTGGCCGGCGGCGATCGCGAGGGGGGGGCCACGAACGGATGGTCTCCCCCTCATCACCGATCGCCGCTGGACAAAAGACGACCGCCTCGGGCACCGGGGGGGGGTCCGATCGGACCCCCCACCCGCGGAAGGCAAATCACGTACCCTGTACGTGATTTTGCCTGTCCGTGCCACTTTGCCGACGTACATCGGCGTGAGGCGGTCGTCAAGTGGTTAAAGCCTCGGGTCCTGACAAAAAAAACGGAGTAATGATAGCCATTAAATCTACATGCTCATTCACCCTACATGACAGCTTTCAGGATGTTGATGGTAGATATCTGGCATTGAATTGTACATTAAACAACGATAATTACACCATCATATCCGTATATGCCCCCAACAAGAAACAGATTCACTTTCTGTCCAAATTGATGAAAAAAATCAATCGCTTTAAACAAGGACACCTTGTCATGTGTGGTGACTTTAACATAGTACCTGACAACTTCATTGACTCTTCTTCCCACTCAACCAGAGTTACATCCCCTATGGGACCGTTCATTCGATCTCATGACCTATTTGATGTGTGGAGATGCCATCACACCACCAAAAGGGACTACTCCTATTTCTCCCCTAGACACAACTCCTACACTCGGATTGACTACTTCCTAGTGGATAAATGGCCTTTGCCCAAAATCTCCTCCATGGAGATATTGACCATTACATGGTCTGACCACACTCCGGTTACAATGACCATAGAAGACTCGCCGAAGACTTCCCGCACACGGATATGGAGAGCGAATGCGAATGCTGCGATTCTTCACTCACCGATCCATTCTTCTTATTTTAGAGATCGTTTAACAGAGTACTTTAATACTAATGCAGGATCTGTTAGCAATGATACCATTCTTTGGAATGCCCATAAGGCATTCATAAGGGGGATCTTTATTCAACTTACTGCTAGAGAGAGGAGGAGATTACAGTGTCTAAACACACTCACTGCCGATATTAAAACGCTAGAACATCAAAACCAAACAAATCCAGATCCATTAACCAAGACTAAATTAGACTCCCTTAGACATGAATTAAAATCTCTCCTTCTAGAATCCTTTGAAAGAGCACATAAGCATTTTAGAGCTCAACACTACTCTACTGGTAACAAAGCCGGAAAGGCAATGGCCAACAGAATCAAAGGCCACTATTCTAAAACCAAAATTACCCATCTATTCCACCCAGCTACTAAACAGAAATTGATAGACCCACAAGCTATTGCAGACGCATTTAGTTACTACTACAATACACTTATAATTTAAAAGATGACACATCTGTCACACAGCCGTCTTTACCTGACATAGAGGCATTTCTCAATGAGATCAACCTCCCTAAACTGACCACAGAACAACTAGACTCCCTGAACACCCCATTTACAGATCTAGAAATCAAAAATGTAATTTTATCACTTCCCTCTAACAAATCTCCTGGCCCAGATGGTCTTACAGGAGAGTATTACAAACAATTTGGAAATGTGCTAACACCATATCTGACCAAAGTGTACAATGACGCTGCCTCCTCCTCCTCTCTCCCCCCAGAAATTCTAAGTGCCCTAATTGTTACACTACCGAAGCCGGGGAAAGAGCCTTCCTCTGCACAAAACTTCCAACCCATATCTCTTCTCAATGTGGACACTAAAATCTATGTCAAATTAATAGCCCACAGATTACTCAACCTAATGCCCCTTCTAATACATAAGGACCAATCAGGCTTCACAAAAGGGAGGCAGACAACTGATGCTACTCACAGAATTATCAACATAATTCATCACGCTGAGATATCTAGAACGCCTTCTCTGTTCCTATCCTTGGATGCAGAGAAGGCGTTCGATAGGGTCCATTGGAAATATCTTGAAGCAACCCTTGGCAAATTTAGTTTTCAGGGCCCCATTCTGACAGCCATAATGGCTCTATATTCCTCCCCATCAGCACAGGTCTATACGTCGGAGATGCTGTCTAAGCCATTCTCCATCACTAATGGCACCCGACAAGGTTGTCCGCTCTCACCAATCTTTTTTAACCTAATTATGGAACCCTTAGCAGAACATGTCAGATTCCACTCCACAATATCAGGCTTCACCATTGGTACCACAGAACACAAAATCATCAAAAAAATCGGACCTCTGCTTCCACTCATACGCTGATGATACCCAACTCTACCATCGCATCACCGGAGAAAAAGACCATCACCAGCAACTAGAAAAATGCCTCACTATGATAGACAACTGGATGACTACTAGCTCTCTCAAACTCAACGGATCAAAAACAGAGCTTCTTCTCCTACACGCAAACCAAAATTCCAAAACTAAGACCCCATGGACACCTCCCACCATCTTTGGACAGACCATCTCTCCAAGCACCAAAGCCAAGAGTCTCTGAGTCATTTTTTGACTCAGAAATGTCAATGGATGCACAAATAGGATCAGTAGTCAGCGGATTTCACCATCTCCTCCGCCTGCTACGTAGACTCATCCCCTTCGTCCCAGAAGAGGACAAAGCAGCAGTAGTTGGAACAATAATCAATTCCAGACTCGACTACGCAAACTCCCTCTACATAGGACTACCCCAATATCAGTTTGCACGCTTACAACTTGTCCAAAACACGGCGGCAAGACTGTTAACAGGAAAAAAACCCTGGGAATCCATCTCCCCTTCCCTGAGGAGCCTACATTGGCTAACCATAAAGAATCAGATCACATTCAAGACCCTCTGCCTTACCCACAAATGTATACAAAGAAACGCTCCTCAATACCTATGCGAGAAAATAAAACGCTACACACCCAATCGCAGTCTTCGATCTTCTAACCATAACCTCCTGCTTATTCCAAAAACCCGCTACAAAACGAAGGGAGAACAAACATTTGCAGTTCAAGGACCACGGCTATGGAACGCTCTACCTACTCACATTCGCATGGAAGAAAACCATCAGGCCTTCAGAAAGAAACTCAAGACCTACCTCTTCTAAGAAGCTGGACAACACAGGATGCATCTGAGGCGATTCAGTTCGCATTTGCAGCGCTATACAAATCATTAATTCATTCACAAAATATATTTATTTGCAGACGACGTGATAATGATGATCACAAACCCACACTCTTCCCAGGCTTTGGTCCAATTGCTATTGAAAAGGTTTAGTACTTTATTCTAGACCTGGGCATTGAAGCAACCACTAGTAATCTACTCCAGACCCAATATCCTTACCCATGGGCGGAGAATAGTATTCCCTACCTAGGCATTAATCTCACCAAATCCACTAGAGGTCTTTTCGCACACAACTATACAGACGCCAAACAGATGATGCTTACTGAAACCACAAAACTCTCTAAACATGAATTCTCATGGTCAGGCCTGGCAGCCTTTAAAATGATGGTATTGCCATGGTTGCTCTACATATTTTGCACACTTCCTACACCACTTTCATCTACCTACCTGAAATCTCTCCAATCCATCCTAAGCCAATTTGTTTGGCAAGGAAAAAAATCTAGATGTAGTCACACGAAACTTATTAAACACAGATCCGCGGGGGGTGGGGGAGGGGGGGGGGGATACATAGACATCAAAGACTACTACAATGCCACCATTCTTTCAAAAATGAAAGAATGGATGAATACTTCACCCAGAACTCTATGGAGCGATATAGCAAATCACAAGACGCCGGGCACAAACCTCGCCAACTGGTTATTTAGTACCTCTACACATAATCCTCACATTTTCCACTACTCACCAACTGTCCAAGCCTCAGTTAAAGTGTGGCGTACACTACACAATACCAAATGGTCACAAGTACCGACGAAACCATTACACATTCCTTTAAACACCTTAAAGCTTCTCACTCCTGACTTGACACTTCCAACCTGGATTACTGACCGGGTAACATACACACAAGAACTTCGCGATCTCACAACCTGCAAATCCTTCTCACAAATCGGCAAAGACCTAAATGCACCCTCCAAAGACTTCCTCACCTACTTAAGATTACAAAACTGCTTGAAGGCACACACATCTCTAGAAGGAAAACTACCCTTGAAACTATGGAACTACTTCTTTACAGAACACTATAACACTAAAGGGACTTCCCTCATATACTCATTCCTACAGGAAAAAAAACATATTCAGCAAAACCAAACCTCTCCTTGACTGGGAAACTGACCTACAGACACAATTCACAGATGCCCAATGGCAACAGGCAATCGCATCTATTTACAAAGCAACAACTTGTACCTCCCTTTGGGAAATCACCCAAAAAACGCTAATGAGATGGTACCTAACTCCATCCAGACTGGCCAAATTCCACAAACACACCTCACACGACTGCTGGACAAACTGTGGACAAAGGGGCACCCTCCTCCACATCCTTTGGTCTTGCCCAAAAGTAACCCAGCGTTGGAAAAAGGTGGAATCCATAATCCAGGACATACTCCATAGCTCGGTTACAATCACTCCACACTTAGCCATTCTTAATCTGACAATAGAAGACTTTCCCTTACAACAAAGAACAGTGATTACACACATCCTCCTAGCTGCCAAACTCTTGATCACTAGAAACTGGAAATCTGACAACATTCCCTCCCTTATGGAAGTTACCAACTTGGTACAAACCCATTTCAATTATGAAACCCTTTTGTCATGCAGCAAACAATCCCATACAAAGACACTAACTCCCTGGAACCAATGGGTCCTTTGGTACTCAAAAAAGAATTAACAATTGAAGTAAGAATTAACAATTGAATGTCCTGTCTCACTACTCGCTTTCCACTTGAAGCCCCCCCCCCTTCCCTTATCCCTTCTTGCCCCTCCTTTCTCTTGCACCCCCTCCCTCCCCTCCTTACCCCACCCCTCCTCCTACCATTCCAGGTCAACTGTTCTACCCTTTTTTTTTATCACTTTGTTAACGATTTTTTCTTTCTCATAAACCATTATTCATAAAATCTCTATCCAGACTATACTTACAATATCTAGTCTGTAAACTTACATTTACATGTTCATGTTCCTTACTATGACTTCATAACCTGTAATATGTAAACCTCAATAAAAATTTATTGGAAAGAAAAAAAAAAGTGAGTCTTATGGAGCGAAAAATACGGTAAGCAATGACTTGTGTGTTAAACATAAACAAGTCACAAAATGTATATTGATATCAATAAATATACATTTAAACATTCCGTTGCATGCAATCCTCTTGTGCAAACAGTGTTGTCTTGGAAGTAAATCAAAGCAAAACTAAGCCATTTAAAACACTCTTTTTATGATTTGCAGAAAACTGTGCACAATCAACAGTAATCCTTATTCATGTGCTCCACCACCTCTGTTTTCCCCCCTCTCCAGGTTGACCGACCAGTAGAGTTGGGCTGAACACCGCTCCCTTTGGATCTGGTACGGATTTTAAGGGGAACCCCACACCAGCATTTAAAAAAAAGTGATGTGAGCCCGTCTCCAACCCCCCCTCCCCCCCTGAACCATACCAGGCCACAAGCAATTCTTGACCCCAGATGGTCTCTGCTCATTCCTGGTGTGACCTTGGCTAGATCAATTTAAAGCTAGGTTTAGAGCGAATGTTGGTTGTTCAGGCATTTACATGGAAAATGTGCATTTTTATTTTCATAGATTTGGCGTAAATCAAAGCCAGGGCAGTTCAGCTCATCCCTACTTATCACTGCTAAGTCCTGTTGTGACCTTGGCTAGTTCCTGACCACAGCTTATCTCTGCTGATTCCCAGTGAGATCTCAACTAGTTCTTGACCTCGGCTTATCCCTGCTGATTTCTGGTGGAATCTTGGCTAGTTCCTGACCACTGCAAGTCTCTGCTGATTCCTGGAGTGACTTTAGCTAATTTCTGACTTTGGCTTGTCTCTGCTGATTCATGGGGGAACCTTGACTAGTTCTTGACCATGGCTTGTCCCTGCTGATTTCTAGCATGATCTCAGCTAGTTCCTGACCACAACTTGCACTGCTGATTCCTGCTGTGGCCTTTACTACTTCTTGACTACGACATGTCTCTGCTGATTCCTAGAGTGACCTCAACCAGGGCAGCCATGAGAAATTTTTGGACCCCTTACACAGCTTTAGAACCGTTCCCCCCCCCCCCCCAGCCTGACCACCAACATTCCCCAGAGCCTGCCTATGGGCCATCTCACTGAATATGCATTCAGCCCCCCCTCACACCTATAAGCACTTAGCACCCCCCCTCACATCTGCATATATATCACCCCCCTCACACCTGAACACACTTAGACCCCTCACACCTGTACGCACTCAGCCCCCCCGACAATCATGTATATATGTCAGCCCCCATCACACCTGTATATATGTCAGCCTCTGTCACACCTGTATATATGTCAGCGCCCCTCACACCTGTATATATCGAAACAACACAATCTCATGCGCTCAGGAGCTTAGTCGATGTGTAAGTGGTGTAGCCAACCCTTCGGATATAATATCAAATGTCAAAGATCTTGCTGCCCTCCTCAGAACAATGGGTATCCTTAGAGCTGAAACATATAGAAAGACAGGGAGGGCGCACTGACCTTGTGAATTACCAAAGATAAAATGTATTTAAATAGTAATACTCACAAACAAACATTTAAAAGAGGCTTAACATTGCTTCTAGACACCTGCAACCTGGACCGGATGTTAGGAGGAACCAGATGGCATCGCAGATGGCTTACGCGTTACGACGGAATACCCTCTTCATCAGAGCCACAGTGATAGCAGATTGACCTTTGAGAAGGTCTTTGAGAAGGTCAGTCTGCTATCGCTGTCGCTCTGATGAAGAGGGTGCTCCCTCCTAACATCTGCTCCAGGTTGCAGGTGTCTAGAAGACACAGTTCTGAGTTTTTGGAGCAATGTTAAGCCTCTTTTAAACGTTTGTTTGTGAGTATTACTTTTGTTTTTATTATTTAAATACGTTTTATCTTTGGTAATGCACAAGGTTGGTGCGCCCTCCCTGTCTTTCTATATTTTACACCTGTATATATGTCAGCCCCCTCACACCTGTAAATATGCCAGCCCCCCTCCATCACACCTCTATATATGAATATGTCAGCCCCCCACACCTGTATATATGTCAGCCCCCCACACCTCTATATATGTCAGCCCCCCACACCTGTATATATGTCAGCCCCCCCTCACACCTGTATATATGTCAGCCCCCCACACCTCTATATATGTCAGCCCCCCACACCTCTATATATGTCAGCCCCCCCCACACCTGTATATATGTCAGCCCCCCCCTCACACCTGTATATATGTCAGCTCCCCCCTCAGACCTGTATATACAGTATGTCAGCTCCCCGCCCCCCCCTCACACATGTATATATATATGTCAGCCCCCCTCATACCTGTAGACACGTCTGCCCCCCTCACACCTGTATATACAGTGGGGACGCAAAGTATTCAGACCCCCTTAAAATCATTTAAGTTAATTTTTTGTCCTCATTAATGTACACACAGCACCCCATATTGACAGAAAAACACATGACTGTTGGATAACAGATATGCTTAACATACCCTTTTACCCCCATCTTTTACCCCATTACCCCAATAACTAAGACCACACCAAGATTGGAGTAATAAAAGGCCTTAGCAGCCTACTTTATTTAAACAAATAAATCTTTTAATTAGAAATATAAACATATTTACATTAACTGCAATTGAATATCTCAAGCGTTGGTCTGCGCAATCTCTTAATAATCAAAACATGTCCATAACACACTTGCACTGCGGCCCCATCAAATATATACCATAGGCCTCAAGCCGACAAGCTGGCACAGAGACTAACCAATGACCGCAGTGCCCCATTATCACTTCCCGGCTAACCTCCGTTAACCGGGAACCACCATAAGGACCCATATCAACTTTTTCTGCCAAACCAACTCTTACTTTAGTAATTTTCCTTCTTTTGCACAGACCAACGCCCGCTCTACCAGGATCTCTCCTCGTCTTCAACCTGTAAGAGAATAAAACACCATCCTCCAAACGCAAATTCCCTTCACCGATAAAAAGGGGAGGGTGGGCGGGAACTTTCCTCCACTCTTCTGTTACTCCCCCAGGGCGGGATTACCCATTTAAGGCTTCCCTTAATACCTCCCCCTCGGCTAACTCCAACCCCTCCTACCAGCTTGGTTAACCCTACTGCTCCCAAAGTCATGCACGCCCTGCACCTAGGCATTGCATGCTGCTGTTCCGGGCTCTCCTTGACTGTTGGATAACAGATATGCTTAACATACCCTTTTACCCCCATCTTTTACCCCATTACCCCAATAACTAAGACCACACCAAGATTGGAGTAATAAAAGGCCTTAGCAGCCTACTTTATTTAAACAAATAAATCTTTTAATTAGAAATATAAACATATTTACATTAACTGCAATTGAATATCTCAAGCGTTGGTCTGCGCAATCTCTTAATAATCAAAACATGTCCATAACACACTTGCACTGCGGCCCCATCAAATATATACCATAGGCCTCAAGCCGACAAGCTGGCACAGAGACTAACCAATGACCGCAGTGCCCCATTATCACTTCCCGGCTAACCTCCGTTAACCGGGAACCACCATAAGGACCCATATCAACTTTTTCTGCCAAACCAACTCTTACTTTAGTAATTTTCCTTCTTTTGCACAGACCAACGCCCGCCACAGCACCCAGGAATAACACCTTAATCATGGGTGCCCCTCCACACCCGGAGTGCTCTCTGTATGCCGTCTCGTAGGCCTAATGCCCACAAGTCTATACCAACTTCATTCAAGTGCACTCCACCCGCTCTCAGATACCTCCATGTCTCAAACTCTAGCTCAAGGTGCCTAACCGCCACACCCCCATTATTTACCACAAACTTGCTAACCGCCCTGTTTATTTTCTTACGGGCCCTATTCACACCCTCTACCGACCTGGCCATTCTCCATGACATCCTAGCCACCATGTCAGACCAGACTATGATTATGTTAGGGAAGGCTTGCTTTAACCGCTCTACATCGAGCATGATGTCACGCAAGATATCTACCATGGCTCTTAAGCCCAAATCGTTGCCTCCTACATGGATGACTGATACGTCCGGGGGACTGTCCCTTTGTGCATAGCGATGCACTTCCGGCACCAATCTACCCCACAACATGCCTGGGATCCCCAACCACTTAACACAGGCCTCCCTTTTGCTAAAACCCAATTGCCTACCCTCCTTGCGGGCGTCCCCTCTCCGAGCCCCCCAAGCCACATAGGAATGGCCCATTATCCCTACCATCCCCGGCACTGCACCTGAAAATAGAAGAACACAAAAGAAAAACACCATACCGCGAGCCCCGGTTTTGTTCCACATTTGCTTGTTACCCCCATTTACCAAAACCGCAAGCCCCTATAACCTACTACAAGTTTACCACCATATGTGGGCGCACGTATGATCGGAACCTATTAGTTCCCACCTCCCAATTCGCTTAACTGCTTCCACGTCCATACCATTTCTGGCTGCCTCCGTAGCGGCCCCAATCCTAAAGGAGTGAGACGAAAACCCTTCTCTGCCAGCCCGAACCCCTTAATACATTTATTAAAAACCGTTACAAACTGAAATCTAGACAGGAACTCACCCCCCTTATGGAGCAACAAGGGGCCCATTATCGCAGGACGGACCTTCAAAAATTCCCTGACCCCTGTTACCGGGCATAATAGTGATCCCGCAATTGGATACACCTCAACCCTGCTCCCCCTACCTAGTTGATCAGTCTTTGAGCGCCGTAGCCACAACTTCAAACCCCCATCACCCCATGACATCTCCTGATACATCAACCCCCCTGGCGTGGTTTTAGAAGGGCTGACCAGTTCCCCTATCCGAAATGCCCCAAAAAATGCCAATAAAAAGGCTGCCGTAAACAACACAACTTCATAACTGGACGTACACACCTGAAACAACTGATTTACTATCCCCTGCAGGATTTCAAACGTCACTGGCCTCCTGGCATCTCGTCGAGAAATCGACTTCCTATAACCCTTCAGTGCCTGCCTTATCCAAAATCCTTTGTCCAATCTGGCCTACCTTGTAGCTTAAAAAGAATCGCTAAACCAGCTACCCTCTTGTTAACCATTGATGCGGACACACCTTCCTCCATTTTCTCGATATATAATACAGTACCAGCAAACGCATGTCCTGACCAGCTGGATCCTCCCCCACACTATCTGCAAACTCACTCAATTCCTTCCATACCTTCGTGTATGCTGCCCGTGTCGCCCTACTCACCGACTTCTTTATCCATCCTGCTATGGTGCAAATGCTATCTCCCACAGCCATTCGGGACAGGGTACCCCTTGTTGTTCCGCATCCGGCGCCAACTCCCGGAACCTGTCCCACTGGAAGCGAGACAACGCATCAGCGATGACATTTTCAACCCCCGGTAAATGTACAGCATGCACAAACACATTTAGTTGCAGACAGCGCAAGACCAAATGCCGCAGCAGCTTAATCACTGGCGGCGAGGACGCCGTACTCCTGTTAATCACCTGCACCACCCCCATATTGTCGCCATGGAATCGCACCTTCAGATCCCTGAATGATGCACCCCATAGTTCCACTGCCAGTACTACTGGAAACAATTCCAGTAGCACCAAATTCTTTGTGAATCCTGCCTCAACCCAGGTCTGAGGCCAAGGCCCAGCGCTCCACTGGCCCTGAAAAAATGCCCCAAAACCCGTGGAACCCGCTGCGTCCGTGAACAGTTCCAAGTCAAAATTGCTGACTGGACCCGACATCCAAAACGCCCTACCATTAAAAGACTCTAAAAAGGAATGCCACACCCTCAAATCTGCCCTGTGCGCTTCGGTTAGACGCACAAAATGTTTTGGCGATTTGATTCCACTCGTGCTAGCCGCCAGCCGGCGACTGAACACCCTCCCCATGGGTAATATGCGGCATGCAAAATTAAGCTTGCCCAGTACCGATTGCAGCGTCCGCAGCTGTACTTTACGCAATCCCAAAAGCCCTGCTATTTCCCTTTTAAGGTCTTCCAATTTATCGTCCGGCAGCCTGCATTCCATCGCCTCCGAATCCAGGACAATGCCCAAAAACGTGATGACCGTGCAAGGTCCCTCCGTTTTATCAGCAGCCAATGGAATGCCAAATTTTTCTGCAATGTGTTCCAGTGTGGCCAGGAGCACAGCGCAGATGCGCGAAGAAGCCGGACCCATACAGAGAAAATCATCGAGGTAATGAATTATAGAATTCACCCCCGACACCTCTCGTACCACCCATTCCACAAATGAGCTGAATTGCTCAAATATCGCACACGATATCGAGCAACCCATGGGTAGGCATTGGTCCACATAGAATTCATTGTCCCAATGACACCCCAATAACCGAAAACTCTCGGGGTGTACCGGCAACAGCCTAAAAGCGGATTCCACATCCGCTTTAGCCATCAAGGCCCCTTTCCCATATCGCCGTACCCATCCCACTGCCGCATCGAATGAAGTGTAAGTCACCGAACACTCCCCTTGATCTATGGCATCATTAACGGACCCCCCTCTAGGGAAGGAGAGGTGGTGAATAAGCCTGAATTTGCCCGGTTCCTTTTTGGGAACCACCCCCAGAGGCGAAACCACCAAATCTTTAAATGGCGCCTCCGGGAATGGACCGCCCATGCGCCCCAATGCAACCTCCTTCCCCAGTTTTTCCCTAACTACTTCCGGATGTTGCATTGCGGACTTTAAATTGCGTGACACTGGGGGGATAACCGTTAATGAGCATGGGATCCTGAAACCCACCGAAAAACCTTCCTCCAACAATTGCGCAGCTTTCTTGTCAGGATACCTACTTAGAAATGGTCGCATCTTTTCCACTCTCACCGGGGTCCTCCCTTTTGCTTGCAGCCTCTCCTGGACGGCCCTTGCCCTGCTTAAAACATCTAGATCCTGGGTGAGACCCCCCGCATCCTGAACACTCGTGTTTATACTTACAATTGGCGCCAAACTTGCAGCTCCCTGTGTTGTATTGCCAGCACAACCCCTTCTTGTTTCCGACCGACTGTCCCTGTGCCGAAGGGCCGCCGGTCCCCCCTTGAAAAACTGATTGGAGGCCCTCGCCGTAGTCATCAATCTCATCCATAAGCTGATGTCCTTATGGTCCCACCGTAATGCCGGCCGCACTGCCCTCCGCTGCCGAAACTGCTCATCGTACCTTAGCCATGCTGTACCCCCATAGACCCTATACGCTTCTCCAATCGCATCCTGGTAACAGAAAAGAGCCGAGCAATGCTCAGGTTGCTTTTCCCCGATGACGCTTGCCATAATCGCAAACGCCTGCAACCAGTTGGCAAACGTTCTCGGTATCAAGCGGTACCTCCTCTTCTCTTCATCCTCCTTTTTGGAGTCATCTGGCTTCACCCTATCCAGGTTGAATTTCTCCAACGGTAGCAGCGAAAAAATTTCCACGTACTCACCTTTCCACAACTTCTCACGCACCTCCTGTTTCAAATGCGACCCTAACGGTCCCTCATAGCACACATATACCTCACATTTTGCGGCGTCAGCCAACCTGGTTATGTCTTGCCTACCCGCAGCCTCAACCACCGCCGCCGTTTTTGCCGTCCCTTGCGTGCTCTCATTCACCGGTACAACCGCCACGGGTGCTGCCACCGTTCCAGGGCCCACTGCCGCTATTCCTGATGCCCCAGCACCCCCGACCGGCGGTATCCAGGATGCCACCGGTCCTGCGGGAGTCTCAAATCTTTTCACCAGCTCCTTTATACCTGCCAAAAAACCCAGTAGACCAGAGGACTCCCTGCCTCCCTCCGATCCCTCTACACTATGAACCCCGCTCGTACCTACCCCACTGGGCCCCGTACTAGGTATAACACGATTAAATGATGTTAAATGTGACTTACCCGGCTGCACAGGCGTAACCTCATCAGCCGACCCTCTGGTGTCCACCGCTGATGTGTTCCTGAACGGCGGGTTCGGCTCCTCCTCTGACTCGGACCACTCTTGGGCTGTATGGCGCTCCTCCACCTCCTCTTCTGATGATGAGGGCCTACCCGGCCTGGACACCGTGGCTGCCGCTGGAGCTTGGCCTTGCTGTCCCCGCCTCCCCGCATCTCTCCGGCCATCCGACTTCTGCTTCGCTTTTCCCGGGCCGGCGTACTGTGCCTCAGCCCTGCTGATGTTCGGGTTAGCTGCCCTAACAGGCCGACCCCGATCACTCCTCCTGTGATGCCCTGCCGCGGAAACTGCAGGCCCAGGCCTCCCTCCATGTGCTCCTCTCCGTGCTTCCTCCATACTTTTACTGGGGGCGGGGCTTGCGCTCGCCTCCGCTCTGGTCCTAGGCCGCACCGCTGCTCCCCGGGCCTCTCCACTTCCAGGCCGCTGTGCTGAGGACCCCCTCGCTCCTCCGCTTGCTCCTCCCGCCCTGCGCTTCGCCGGTGGGCCCACCGGGAGTCCGGCCGGACCCCTAGGCTGCCGCTGGTCCGTCCTCCGCTGTTCAGGGGAGAACCGCTCGGGTGGCCGTGAACGCCGCGCCCTGCTGGTGCTGATCTCACCCCCGCTCGGAGCTGGCCCCGCTCTCTGGATGGCCTCCGCGATCGTGTCCTGTAGCCAGGCCGCCCCTCTCACAGCCGCTTCTGCCTTCAGCTGCTCCATCATTTCCTCCATCTCTGCCATGCTGCTCTGAACTTTCCTCCACTCTTCTGTTACTCCCCCAGGGCGGGATTACCCATTTAAGGCTTCCCTTAATACCTCCCCCTCGGCTAACTCCAACCCCTCCTACCAGCTTGGTTAACCCTACTGCTCCCAAAGTCATGCACGCCCTGCACCTAGGCATTGCATGCTGCTGTTCCGGGCTCTCCTGAATTGTTGACATTTTTGCAGATTTATTAAAAAAGAAAAACTGAAATATCACATGGTCCTAAGTATTCAGACCCTTTGCTGTGACACTCATATATTTAACTCAGGTGCTGTCCATTTCTTCTGATCATCCTTGAGATGGTTCTACACCTTCATTTGAGTCCAGCTGTGTTTGATTATACTGATTGGACTTGATTAGGAAAGCCACACACCTGTCTATAAAAGACCTTACAGCTCACAGTGCATGTCAGAGCAAATGAGAATCATGAGGTCAAAGGAACTGCCTGAAGAGCTCAGAGACAGAATTGTGGCAAGGCACAGATCTGGCCAAGGTTACAAAAAAATTTCTGCTGCACTTAAGGTTCCTAAGAGCACAGTGGCCTCCATAATCCTTAAATGGAAGACGTTTGGGACGACCAGAACCCTTCTTAGAGCTGGCCATCCGGCCAAACTGAGCTATCAGGGGAGAAGAGCCTTGGTGAGAGAGGTAAAGAAGAACCCAAAGATCACTGTGGCTGAGCTCCAGAGATGCAGTCGAGAGATGGGAGAAAGTTGTAGAAAGTCAACCATCACTGCAGCCCTCCACCACCTCCGGGGCTTTATGGCAGAGTGGCCCGACGGAAGCCTCTCCTCAGTGCAAGACACATGAAAGCCCGCATGGAGTTTGCTAAAAAAACACCTGAAGGACTCCAAGATGGTGAGAAATAAGATTCTCTGGTCTGATGAGACCAAGATAGAACTTTTTGGCCTTAATTCTAAGCGGTATGTGTGGAGAAAACCAGGCACTGCTCATCACCTGTTCAATACAGTCCCAACAGTGAAGCATGGTGGTGGCAGCATCATGCTGTGGGGGTGTTTTTCAGCTGCAGGGACAGGACGACTGGTTGCAATCGAGGGAAAGATGAATGCGGCCAAGTACAGGGATATCCTGGACGAAAACCTTCTCCAGAGTGCTCAGGACCTCAGATTGGGCCGAAGGTTTACCTTCCAACAAGACAATGACCCTAAGCACACAGCTAAAATAACGAAGGAGTGGCTTCACAACAACTCCATGACTGTTCTTGAATGGCCCAGCCAGAGCCCTGACTTAAACCCAATTGAGCATCTCTGGAGAGACCTAAAAATGTCTGTCCACCAACGTTTACCATCCAACCTGACAGAACTGGAGAGGATCTGCAAGGAGGAATGGCAGAGGATCCCCAAATCCAGGTGTGAAAAACTTGTTGCATCTTTCCCAAAAAGACTCATGGATGTATTAGATCAAAAGGGGCTTCTACTAAATACTGAGCAAAGGGTCTGAATACTTAGGACCGTGTGATATTTCAGTTTTACTTTTTTAATAAATCTACAAAAATGTCAACAATTCTGTGTTTTTCTGTCAATATGGGGTGCTGTGTGTACAATATGGGGTGCTGTGTGTACAATATGGGGTGCTGTGTGTACAATATGGAGTGCTGTGTGTACAATATGAGGGGCTGTGTGTACAATATGGGGTGCTGTGTGTACAATATGAGGTGCTGTGTGTACAATATGGGGTGCTGTGTGTACAATATGGGGTGCTGTGTGTACAATATGGGGTGCTGTGTGTACAATATGGGGTGCTGTGTGTACAATATGGGGTGCTGTGTATACAATATGAGGTGCTGTGTGTACAATATGGGGTGCTGTGTGTACAATATGGGGTGATGTGTGTACAATATGAGGTGCTGTGTGTACAATATGGGGGGCTGTGTGTACAATATGGGGTGTTGTGTGTACAATATGGGGTGCTGTGTGTACAATATGGGGTGCTGTGTGTACATTAATGAGGAAAAAATGAACTTAAATGATCTTAGCAAATGGCTGCAATATAACAAAGAGTGAAAAATTTAAGGGGGTCTGAATACTTTCCATCCCCACTGTATATATATATATATATATATATATATATATATATATATATATATATATATATATATATATACACAGTATCTGACAAAGGTGAGTACACTCCTCACATTTTTGTAAATATTTTATTCTATCAGGTCTGATAGTCCATGAATTAGGTGATCTAAGGTGTGAAGGTACATGAATTGGGGTGATCTGAGGTCTGATAGTTCAGGAATGGTGGTGATCTGAGGTGTGAAGGTACAAGAATTGGGGATGGTCTGAGGTCTTATAGTTCAGGACTTGGGGTGATCTGAGGTCTGATAGTTCAGGAATTGAGGTGACCTGAGGTCTGATAGTCCATGAATTGGGGTGATCTGAGGTCTGATAGTCCAGGAATTAGGGTGATCTGAGGTGTGAAGGTACAAGAATTGGGGATGGTCTGAGGTCTGATAGTCCAGGAATTAGGGTGATCCGAGGTGTGAAGGTACAAGAATTGGGGATGGTCTGAGGTGTGAAGGTACAAGAATTGGGGATGGTCTGAGGTCTGATAGTTCAGGAATGGTGGTGATCTGAGGTCTGATAGTTCAGCAATTGGGGTGATCTGAGGTCTGATAGTTCGGGATTTGAGGTGATCTGAGGTCTGATAGTTCTGGAATTGTGGTGATCTGAGGTCTGATAGTTCAGCAATTGGGGTGATCTGAGGTCTGATAGTCCATGAATTGGGGTGATCTGAGGTGTGAAGGTACAAGAATTTGGGATGGTCTGAGATCTGATAGTCCATGAATTGGGGTGATCTGAGGTCTGATAGTTCAGGAATTAGGGTGATCTAAGGTGTGAAGGTTCAAGAATTTGGGATGGTCTGAGATCTGATAGTCCATGAATTGGGGTGATCTGAGGTCTGATAGTCCAGGAATTGTGGTGATCTGGGGTTTGATAGTTCAGGAATTAGAGTGATCTGAGGTCTGATAGTTCAGGAATTAGAGTGATCTGAGGTCTGATAGTTCAGGAATTAGGGTGATCTGAGGTGTGAAGGTACAAGAATTGGGGTGATCTGAGGTCTGATAGTCCAGGAATTAGGGTGATCTGAGGTGTGAAGGTACAAGAATTGGGGTGATCTGAGGTCTGATAGTTCAGGAATTGGGGTGATCTGAGGTCTGATAGTTCAGGAATTAGGGTGATCTGAGGTGTGAAGGTACAAGAATTGGGGATGGTCTGAGGTCTGATAGTTCAGGATTTTAGGTGATCTGAGGTCTGATAATTCAGGAATTGTGGTCATCTGAGGTCTGATAGTCCAGGAATTAGGGTGATCTGAGGTGTGAAGGTACAAGAATTGGGGTGATCTGAGGTCTGATAGTTCAGGATTTGAGGTGATCTGAGGTCTGATAGTTCGGGAATTAGGCTGATCTGAGGTGTGAAGGTACAAGAATTGGGGTGATCTGAGGTCTGATAGTCCAGGAATTAGGGTGATCTGAGGTGTGAAGGTACAAGAATTGGGGTGATCTGAGGTCTGATAGTTCAGGAATTGGGGTGATCTGAGGTCTGATAGTTCAGGAATTAGGGTGATCTGAGGTGTGAAGGTACAAGAATTGGGGATGGTCTGAGGTCTGATAGTTCAGGAATTGGGGTGATCTGAGGTCTGATAGTCCATGAATTAGGGTGATCTGAGGTGTGAAGGTACAAGAATTGGGGTGATCTGAGGTCTGATAGTCCAGGAATTAGGGTGATCTGAGGTGTGAAGGTACAAGAATTGGGGTGATCTGAGGTCTGATAGTTCAGGAATTGGGGTGATCTGAGGTCTGATAGTCCATGAATTAGGGTGATCTGAGGTGTGAAGGTACAAGAATTGGGGTGATCTGAGGTCTGATAGTTTAGGATTTGAGGTGATCTGAGGTCTGATAGTTCAGGAATGGTGGTGATCTGAGGTCTGATAGTTCAGCATTTGGGGTGATCTGAGGTCTGATAGTTCGGGATTTGAGGTGATCTGAGGTCTGATAGTTTCAGGAATGGTGGTGATCTGAGGTCTGATAGTTCAGGAATGGTGGTGATCTGAGGTCTGATAGTTCAGCAATTGGGGTGATCTGAGGTCTGATAGTTCGGGATTTGAGGTGATCTGAGGTCTGATAGTTCTGGAATTGGGGTGATCTGAGGTCTGATAGTCCATGAATTGGGGTGATCTGAGGTCTGATAGTTCAGGAATTGGGGTGATCTAAGGTGTGAAGGTTCAAGAATTTGGGATGGTCTGAGGTCTTATAGTTCTGATAGTCCATGAATTGGGGTGATCTGAGGTCTGATAGTCCAGGAATTGTGGTGATCTGAGGTCTGATAGTCCATGAATTGGGGTGATCTGAGGTCTGATAGTTCAGGAATTGGGGTGATCTAAGGTGTGAAGGTTCAAGAATTTGGGATGGTCTGAGATCTGATAGTTCAGGATTTGAGGTGATCTGAGGTCTGATAGTTCAGAAATTAGGGTGATCTGAGGTGTGAAGGTACAAGAATTGGGGTGATCTGAGGTCTGATAGTTCAGGATTTGAGGTGATCTGAGGTCTGATAGTCCAGGAATTAGGGTGATCTGAGGTGTGAAGGTACAAGAATTGGGGATGGTCTGAGGTCTGATAGTTCAGGATTTTAGGTGATCTGAGGTCTGATAATTCAGGAATTGTGGTCATCTGAGGTCTGATAGTCCAGGAATTAGGGTGATCTGAGGTGTGAAGGTACAAGAATTGGGGTGATCTGAGGTCTGATAGTTCAGGATTTGAGGTGATCTGAGGTCTGATAGTTCGGGAATTAGGCTGATCTGAGGTGTGAAGGTACAAGAATTGGGGTGATCTGAGGTCTGATAGTCCAGGAATTAGGGTGATCTGAGGTGTGAAGGTACAAGAATTGGGGTGATCTGAGGTCTGATAGTTCAGGAATTGGGGTGATCTGAGGTCTGATAGTTCAGGAATTAGGGTGATCTGAGGTGTGAAGGTACAAGAATTGGGGATGGTCTGAGGTCTGATAGTTCAGGAATTGGGGTGATCTGAGGTCTGATAGTCCATGAATTAGGGTGATCTGAGGTGTGAAGGTACAAGAATTGGGGTGATCTGAGGTCTGATAGTCCAGGAATTAGGGTGATCTGAGGTGTGAAGGTACAAGAATTGGGGTGATCTGAGGTCTGATAGTTCAGGAATTGGGGTGATCTGAGGTCTGATAGTCCATGAATTAGGGTGATCTGAGGTGTGAAGGTACAAGAATTGGGGTGATCTGAGGTCTGATAGTTTAGGATTTGAGGTGATCTGAGGTCTGATAGTTCAGGAATGGTGGTGATCTGAGGTCTGATAGTTCAGCATTTGGGGTGATCTGAGGTCTGATAGTTCGGGATTTGAGGTGATCTGAGGTCTGATAGTTTCAGGAATGGTGGTGATCTGAGGTCTGATAGTTCAGGAATGGTGGTGATCTGAGGTCTGATAGTTCAGCAATTGGGGTGATCTGAGGTCTGATAGTTCGGGATTTGAGGTGATCTGAGGTCTGATAGTTCTGGAATTGGGGTGATCTGAGGTCTGATAGTCCATGAATTGGGGTGATCTGAGGTCTGATAGTTCAGGAATTGGGGTGATCTAAGGTGTGAAGGTTCAAGAATTTGGGATGGTCTGAGGTCTTATAGTTCTGATAGTCCATGAATTGGGGTGATCTGAGGTCTGATAGTCCAGGAATTGTGGTGATCTGAGGTCTGATAGTCCATGAATTGGGGTGATCTGAGGTCTGATAGTTCAGGAATTGGGGTGATCTAAGGTGTGAAGGTTCAAGAATTTGGGATGGTCTGAGATCTGATAGTTCAGGATTTGAGGTGATCTGAGGTCTGATAGTTCAGAAATTAGGGTGATCTGAGGTGTGAAGGTACAAGAATTGGGGTGATCTGAGGTCTGATAGTTCAGGATTTGAGGTGATCTGAGGTCTGATAGTCCAGGAATTAGGGTGATCTGAGGTGTGAAGGTACAAGAATTGGGGATGGTCTGAGGTCTGATAGTTCAGGATTTTAGGTGATCTGAGGTCTGATAATTCAGGAATTGTAGTCATCTGAGGTCTGATAGTCCAGGAATTAGGGTGATCTGAGGTGTGAAGGTACAAGAATTGGGGTGATCTGAGGTCTGATAGTTCAGGATTTGAGGTGATCTGAGGTCTGATAGTTCGGGAATTAGGCTGATCTGAGGTGTGAAGGTACAAGAATTGAGGTGATCTGAGGTCTGATAGTCCAGGAATTAGGGTGATCTGAGGTGTGAAGGTACAAGAATTGGGGTGATCTGAGGTCTGATAGTTCAGGAATTGGGGTGATCTGAGGTCTGATAGTTCAGGAATTAGGGTGATCTGAGGTGTGAAGGTACAAGAATTGGGGATGGTCTGAGGTCTGATAGTTCAGGAATTGGGGTGATCTGAGGTCTGATAGTCCATGAATTAGGGTGATCTGAGGTGTGAAGGTACAAGAATTGGGGTGATCTGAGGTCTGATAGTCCAGGAATTAGGGTGATCTGAGGTGTGAAGGTACAAGAATTGGGGTGATCTGAGGTCTGATAGTTCAGGAATTGGGGTGATCTGAGGTCTGATAGTCCATGAATTAGGGTGATCTGAGGTGTGAAGGTACAAGAATTGGGGTGATCTGAGGTCTGATAGTTTAGGATTTGAGGTGATCTGAGGTCTGATAGTTCAGGAATGGTGGTGATCTGAGGTCTGATAGTTCAGCATTTGGGGTGATCTGAGGTCTGATAGTTCGGGATTTGAGGTGATCTGAGGTCTGATAGTTTCAGGAATGGTGGTGATCTGAGGTCTGATAGTTCAGGAATGGTGGTGATCTGAGGTCTGATAGTTCAGCAATTGGGGTGATCTGAGGTCTGATAGTTCGGGATTTGAGGTGATCTGAGGTCTGATAGTTCTGGAATTGGGGTGATCTGAGGTCTGATAGTCCATGAATTGGGGTGATCTGAGGTCTGATAGTTCAGGAATTGGGGTGATCTAAGGTGTGAAGGTTCAAGAATTTGGGATGGTCTGAGGTCTTATAGTTCTGATAGTCCATGAATTGGGGTGATCTGAGGTCTGATAGTCCAGGAATTGTGGTGATCTGAGGTCTGATAGTCCATGAATTGGGGTGATCTGAGGTCTGATAGTTCAGGAATTGGGGTGATCTAAGGTGTGAAGGTTCAAGAATTTGGGATGGTCTGAGATCTGATAGTTCAGGATTTGAGGTGATCTGAGGTCTGATAGTTCAGAAATTAGGGTGATCTGAGGTGTGAAGGTACAAGAATTGGGGTGATCTGAGGTCTGATAGTTCAGGATTTGAGGTGATCTGAGGTCTGATAGTCCAGGAATTAGGGTGATCTGAGGTGTGAAGGTACAAGAATTGGGGTGATCTGAGGTCTGATAGTTCAGGATTTGAGGTGATCTGAGGTCTGATAATTAAGGAATTGTGGTGATCTGAGGTCTGATAGTCCAGGAATTAGGGTGATCTGAGGTGTAAAGGTACAAGAATTGGGGTGATCTGAGGTCTGATAGTTCAGGATTTGAGGTGATCTGAGGTCTGATAGTCCAGGAATTGGGGTGATCTGAGGTCTGATAGTCCAGGAATTGGGGTGATCTGAGGTCTGATAGTCCAGGAATTGGGGTGATCTGAGGTCTAATAGTTCAGGAATTGGGGTGATCTGAGGTGTGAAGGAATGATTTGAGGTCTATGGTGCCCTATTGTACACTTGCATACCAGCTGTGTAATATTTATAAATGGAAAGTAACTCCTTCCTGCCGATCCCTGTGTCCCTTTAAACAGTTCTGAATGCCCAGGGAGTGGGAAGAATTGTCAGTCACGTCACAGTGGTCACATGATTGGAGGCAGGTCCTGCCGGCTACCGATCTTTAGTCTAGACCAAGAGCTGTCTTTGCCGGTCGTTGCCAGGAAGTGCGCAGTGAGCGGGCTCTCAGCACATAACCATTGGCCACCCCGGTGACACATACGTGCAGGGTGGGGGTGTTAAAGCCCCCCCATTTTCTGCCGCACATATATGTTGGGTGGTCAAAAAGGGGTTAATGACATTGATTGCTATACATCCACTTAGAAGTAAACCTGGCACTTGGCCCTGCTCATTCTTCCTCTGGCGTCTTGAGGTCTTACAGAAAGCAATAGAAACACAGTAACATTTTTAAGCTTACAACACTCTAGATTTATGAGGAGGTCCACCATGGTTTCCACAACCTTCTCTTCTCACACACCTCACCAAACATATTGCCGGAGTTTTTTGACTTAACGTTCTATGCAGAGCTCTAGGAAAATCCATGAACCATTGAGACCCTTGTAAAGAAGAGAAATAGGAATTTTTTGCTGCCTTTGGGGGTGATTTCTCCTCTCTTCTTCTTCTAAAAAGAACTTCCCAATCCAGGTGCCCGCATCATCCAGTTTTTAGCCCCGATGAAGGGGGGGTGCTGAGCCCCCCGAAAAACACGTTGGCTGTTACAAAATAAAAATCTTTTAAAAAGTCTGTAAAAGCTGGTGTGGCGCTCCCATCCTTTCAAAACTTCAACGAATTCCTCCCGGGGTCCAGCAAGACCCCACAGTTGCTGGTGCCCAGCTTCTAGGACCACAAACCACCCCCCCCCTAAAAAGCATCTGCTTGGGGTTCAGCGCTCCTACATCACATAGATTGCTTGTTCTAAATGAGAGAGGAGAAATCTCCAAAAAAAAATTATTTTTTTTACACAAATCTTTTACCGCTTCTTCAATCTTTTTAACCACTTCATTCATCAGTTTAGGCAAATATGTGTTCTTCTTCATATTTTTGGTAAAAAAAAAAAAAATTGCAATAAGCGTATATTGATTGGTGATTGGTTTGCGCAAAAGTTATCGGGTATACAAAATAGGGGAAAGATTTAGGGACTTTTTTTTTTTTTTATTGTTTCTACTAGTAACGGCGGCGATCTGCAATTTTTAGCAGGAGTGCAACATTGCGGAGGACCAATCTGATTCTAATGCCGCATACACACGGGCGGACTTTTCGACTGGACTGGTCCGACAGACTTTCCAGCGGACTTTTGAAGGACTTCCGATGGACTTTCTAACGCCCGGACTTGCCTACACATGATCACACCAAAGTCCGACGGATTCGTACGTGATGACGTACACCGGACTAAAATAAGGAAGTTGATAGTCAGTAGCCAATAGCTGCCCTAGCGTGGGTTTTTGTCCGTTGGACTAGCATACAGACGAGCGGATTTCTGGGTCCGGCGGAGTTGCGACGTAAAGATTTGAAGCATGTTCCAAATCTAAAGTCCGTCAGATTTGCGACTGGAAAAGTCCGCTGAAGGTCCGGTGAAGCCCACACACGATCGGATTGTCCTCTGGATTTGGTCCGTCGGCGTCCGTCAGACCAGTCCGGATGAAAAGTCAGACCGTGTGTACGCCCCATAAGTGATAAGATAACTGGTAGGTTTTCAAAGGTTTTTGTTGCACACAGAGTGAATTTATATGCTTTGTGAGTACTGAATAATATTTTTGATTTTTTTTTTTTTTTATGAAATTTTTTTCACCTGGAGTTGGTTAGTGTTGGCTTTTTTTTTTTTTTTTTTTTTACACAATATATATAGGTCAAATTAATTGAAAATAATATCAAACATGGTTTGTGAGTAATGAGGTGTGTTAGAAGTACCTAAAGAGGACCTTCAGTCTTTTTTTTCATCTTTACATCTATTAAATCTTCTGCCCTTGTTGTTGTTGTTGTTTTAACTTTGGATAATAAAACATTTTTTTTCTGCCAGTAAATCCCCTTATACAGCCCACTTCCTGTTTCTTGTCTGGTCATTAGCCTAGGCTTATGACATCATGCACAGCTCTCTCTCTCTCTTTCACTCATGAGAGTTTGCCAGGAAGGGAGGGGGGGATGAGTCCTAAGAGGGCCAATGAGAGCTACAGAGCTGGAGGAGTGCCTCTGTGTGTGTCTGTGTAAATCCAGGAAGTGAGCAGGCAGCAGCTTCAGCTGCCCACAGATAAAAATGGTTGCAGCCAGACTCAGTGGAGGGAGATTTCTGCAGCATATTTGGCGGGCGGCACAGTGGTGTAGTGGGTAGCACTTTCGCCTAGCAGTAAGAATTGTCGCTGGTTCGAATCCCAACCATTACACTAACCTGCCTGGAGTTTGCAGACATGGAATAGTGACAGGGACTTTGTGGAAGGAGACAACTTGCCCACATCCCTATACAGATACACAATGGGAAATTTTCCTCTTAGTGGGACTTTGTAGGGCAAGAGTCTCAAAATAATACGTCAAAAAGTATAAACAATAATTTTATTTATCCAAAAGGTTAAAAAACATAGCAAGTGGTAATAACAAGGGGAAGACGGATGCCAAAATTTTGAATGATGGTGATACAGCAAATATACATGACAAATTACAATGATACACTTAACCCCACAAGAGCTGTTTCAGCAAAAAAGCTGTGCAGTAAAGCCCGACGCGTTTCAAGGTTTTATAAATGTTGGGACCTCTTCTTCAGGGGCTGGTGGTGAGGTATATATCTGTCAAAAAACATTTTAAGAAAAGAGAAATAAAGCAGAGAAAACAACACCATATGAACCAAGCATGATATAGTGTTTAAATATATTTACATGAACATCGTCATATAATGCAAAAATGTTCTAACCGTGTTGTTCCTAGATCAGCATCAAATAGCATCCAATTTCCAAAGGAGAAGGGATGGAATGATTTGCCAGTGGGGTTCAGAGCTAAGAGCCGCTGCTGTCACTAAAGGACCAACCGCGTCCACAACCCAGGACAAGACACAAAGGGCGTCCTACCCGTCAGCTTGTGACACCACAGATGTTTAATATTATGGAGTGTTATTGTCAGCTGAGGGGAAGAAAAAGCAGTATAATAGAAACTATACCATAAAAAAGGGAAGAAAAAGTTATGTCTTATTAACCACTTCATTACCCACCAGTGGCGGCTGGTGAAGTTTTAGGATGGGGGGGCGCCAGACCCCGCCCTTCCTTTTTGACCCCTCCCACTTGGTGAAAATGGGCATGGTTTAAGCGAAATAGTGGGCGTGGCTCTAAGGTGGTGTGGTTAGCGTCTGAGATGAACGAGGGATGGAGGGAGAGGGAGAGAGGAATGAAGGGACAGCAGGCCTAGATCCTACACAACAATAGAAATATGTGTATTCTAGAAATTTTAACAATCAGAAGATAAAGATACTCCAAACACCTGGTGTTAACACTTCAATCATCCCGGCACCATGGTTGTTATTACATTGTAATATAAAATTAAATCATTCAACTCACCATAATGCAGAATCAGTGGGAGCCCCAAGTGTGTCACTAGCCACGTTGCCTACAACCAGATGCCATCAGGCATCCCCAGCAGTCCGTCCTTACATCAGGTGCCCCCAGCGGAGTCCCTCCTTACATGCAGCCTGTGTCACATCTAATGCAGCCTCTGTCTCATAAAATGCAGCCTCTGTCCCCCCAAATGCAGCCTCTGCCCCCCCCAAATGCAGCCTCTGCCCCCCCCAATGCAGCATGCCTGTGTCCCATTACATGCAGCATGCCTGTGTCCCATTAAATGCAACCTCTGTTCCCATTAAATGCAGCCTCTGTTCCCATTAAATGCAGCCTCCGTTCTCCCAAATGCAGCCTCTGTCCCCCCAAATGCAGCATGCCTGTGTCCCATTAAATGCAGCCTCTGTTCCCCCAAATAAAGCCTCTGTCCCCCCAAATGCAGCCTCTGTCCCCCCCCAAATTCAGCATGTCTGTGTCCCCCCCAAATGAAGCCTCTGCCCCCCCCAATGCAGCCTCTGCCCCCCCCAAATGCAGCATGCCTGTGTCCCATTAAATGCAGCCTCTATCCCCCCAAATGCAGCCTCTGTCCCCCCAAAATGCAGCCTCTGCCCCCCCCAAATGCAGCATGCCTGTGCCCCCCCCAAATGCAGCATGCCTGTGTCCCCTCCCAAATGAAGCCTCTGTCCCCCTCCAAATGCAGCCTCTGTCCACCCCAAATTCAGCCTCTGTCCCCCCCGAATACAGCCTCTGTCCCCCCTAAATGCAGCCTCTGCCCCCCCGAAATGCAGCTCCTGTCCCCCCCCAAATACAGCCTCTGCCCCCCCAAAATGCAGCCTCTGTCCCCCCAAATGCAGCCTCTGTCCCCCCCCAATGCAGCCTCTGTCCCCCCCAAATGCAGCCTCTGCCCCCCCAAAATGCAGCCTCTGTCGTCACCCCAAAATGCAGCCTCTGTCCCCCCCAAAAATGCAGCCTCTGCCCCCCCAAATACAGCCTCTGTCCCCTTCTCAAATACAGCCTCTGCCCCCCCCAAAATGCAGCCTCTGCCCCCCCAAATGCAGCCTCTGCCCCCCCAAAATGCAGCCTCTGTCCCCCCCCAAAATGCAGCCTCTGCCCCCCCAAATACAGCCTCCCCCCCCAAATACAGCCTCTATCCGCCCCCAAATGCAGCCTCTGTCTCCCCCCCCCAAAATGCAGCCTCTACCCCCCAAAATGCTGCCTGTCCCCCCCAATACAGCCTCTGTCCCCCCCAATAGAGCCTCTGTCCCCCCCATTCTCCACACAGTGGTACTTACCTTGGGTCTCCTGCGGTGTCCTCCTCCTCACACTGGCACCAGCATTCTTCCTGTTTCCTCTCTTGGGCGCAATGAGAGAGAGAATCAGGAAGTGACATCTGACTCAGGGCAGATATCAATCACATCTGAAGTGCCGAGTAGCTTCCACCCGGCTCCTGTAGTATGTATTACTATGGCCGGGCGGAAGCTACTCGGTGCTTCAGAAAACGCCACAAGGCGGGCTAAACGCCCGCAAATGCAGCGCCACGTCTGCAATCTCGTGATTGCATAGATGTGGCGCTTCCTATAAGTGCACTGTGTCCGGCGTCGCACTTTGTCCGGCGTTCGAACACAGTGCACTTAAGGACCTTTTTTTTCCTTTTTTTTAAAGGGCCAGTAATAAAAAATGTTTTTTGACTTTTTTGACTTTTTTTTTGCTGCCTGGAGGGGGGGGGGACGGCGCCCAGGCACCCCCTATGAACAGGCCACCACTGTTACCCACGTATAGTCATATGACGGCCTGAGATGGGATCTCCCATCCTGGGTGGCCGTCATATGATGTCCTGGGCTACCCGGCCATCTAGGGGGCGCGCGCCTGCCACGTTGCTCGGGACCCGGTGCGTGTGCCCGGTGGCCGCAATGTCTGCCGGGCAACCGCGATTGCCCGTTAACCGGGCCAGACCGTGGATCTGTGTGTGTAAACATCTGTAACACTCCATAATAACACTCCATAATATTAAACATCTGTGGTGTCACAAGCTGACGGGTAGGACGCCCTTTGTGTCTTGTCCTGGGTTGTGGACGCGGTTGGTCCTTTAGTGACAGCAGCGGCTCTTAGCTCTGAACCCCACTGGCAAATCATTCCATCCCTTCTCCTTTGGAAACTGGATGCTATTTGATGCTGATCTAGGAACAACACGGTTAGAACGTTTTTGCATTATATTACGATGTTCATGCTATGTAAATATATTTAAACACTATATCATGCTTGGTTCATACGGTGTTGTTTACTCTGCTTTATTTCTCTTTTCTCGTCAAATTTGTTTATTGATTTTGAAAATATAAACATTGATACAATTAACAAAATATTGATTACATTAAATGGTAGCATTAGTTGAATTTACATATCAGATCTTAGTATTTCTTGTAGTTACAAGCAATGAAAGGCTTAAATAGGCTATATGTTTTAGAAAGACTAATGCCCCGTACACACGGTCGGATTTTCCGATGGACAATGTCCGATCGAAGCGTGTTGTCGGAAATTCCGATCGTGTGTGGGCTCCATCGGACATTTTCCATCGGATTTTCCGACACACAAAGTTGGACAGCAGGAGATAAAATTTTCCGACAACAAAATCCGATCGCGTCAATTCCGACCGAGTGTGGCCTGTTCCGACGCACAAAGTGCCACGCATGCTCAGAAGAAATTCCGACACGGGACAGCTTGTTCTGGTAAACTTAGCGTTCGTAATGGATAAAGCACTTTCGTCACACTGCAATGTTCAAAATGGTTTAATACAGCGCACTCTCTTCTTCTTTATAATGTGACAAGAATTAAGTCGTTTTGATGCTCATATTCACACACACTTCTCACAAACTTTTTTCGTTACTATTTATCGGGATTCCCTCAATATATTTTGATTTCTCACATCTGACAACATATTTTTTTTTTTAGGTTTTTTTACTTTAATGTAGAATCTTTTTTTGTGTTTCTCTTTGTATTTTTTTTTTTTTGGTGATTTGGATTTGTATTCCCAAAAATGTTTGTGTGTGTTTTTGGTGACAAGTTCCCACAACACCACTAATATGTTGTTCTATTTAATCTGTAGGAGATTGTTTGGTGTTGTTGTCTCTTGTTAATTTCACATTGTACTTTAGAAATGTACCTGAATCGTCACCAACAAACTGTCCTTTTTGGATGAAAACACACACAGGAGAGTAGAATTTCCCGAAAAATATTTTATTAAGGGCTCACAACTAAACAAAGAGGGAGGCAACGCTGGAGAAACTGCAGAAGTGGGTGAAGCCTTGGACCCCCAGGGCAGACATCAACTATTTTTAAGAAAAATTGGTGGTCTGAGGAGTCCTTATCTAAGGGAGGGCAGTCTGGTCCAGAAGTCCCAGAGATCCGGAAAGCAGCAGATGACATCTGTGTCTCCAGGCTGTGGTCATACGAGAGACTGTATCTTCTGTCAGACCAGACTGAACCCAGGGTCATCACTCTTTGGTCTTCCTTCCACGCCTCCTTCCACGCGGTGGCTCTGGTGGTGGAGTTGTGGCAGCAAGAGGAGGAGGAGGAGGAGGATCGTCCCTCTCCATGACATCTGTCTTGTGTGTCAGTTCCCCACTCTCCCCCTTACGTAGGACTTTATAAATCAGGTCCTCAGAGATCTTGCGTTGGCCCTCCTGCATGCCCTGCAATTTTGTGGCAGCCATGCAGGCAAAGGCCTCTTCAGGACTGGGGAAGGCTCGGAGGGACGCAGAAGCCTCCTGGATCAGCCTGTACGCTGAATCCTGCACGGGACTCGGAGTGGCCTTCCTGGCCCTTTTGTATGGCAGGCGGAGGGGAGGGACCTGAGACTCAGTCAGGCTGCGACTGGTCCCAGGCTTCTCTTGGCTGACACTTAGCCCCGCCTCCTCCTGGCTGCCACTAATCCCCGCCTCCTCCTGACTGCCACATTCCACAGCCTCCTCCTGGCTGAGGTCTTCCTGTGTATGAAAAAGGGACATAGTTTTAGTATTTTATTCATCAATCACACACAATTTTCACCTCCTGACTGCTGCAAATTGAATGTTAACAAATATAACAGACTATCCTTCTGAGCCCAGCAGTTTTCATTCTTGTCCCAATTTTGGGTGCCCACTGTCTATTGATATTTAAAATACTTTTTTCAATCAGCAATTAGTGATCAATAATAACATCTAATAAACATCATTTATTTATTGACCAGAAATCTGTAGAAGAATGCTATACCTGACTCCAGCTGGGCTCCTCCACTTCTTCCTGGCTGGAAGGCCCAGGTTGGACATCAGAAGCCTCAGCTGGGGTGGAAGGAAGAGTGGAAGGAAGAGTGGAGAGGGATTCCCTGACTTCAGACTGGTCTGACAGAAATCGCAGTCTCTCATAGTACCAGAGCCTGGGGACATAAATGTCATCTGCTGCAGCTCCGGACCTCTGGGAATCTGTGACCTTCTTGCGCTCCCTAAGATATGTGCTCCTCAGGCCACCAAGTTTAGCTTTTAAATAAGGGATGGTTGCTGTGGGGACCACCGGCTTCACCAACTCCAGCAGTTTCTCCAGCGCTGCCTGCCTCTTCTGTTTATGATTATAGTGGGGGTGTCTCACTTGCCACAGACAGGGCAGCTCCCTGTACTTGTCTATGAACAGGGGCAGGAAATTGTGGTCGTTGAACCCATCCATTTTCTATGCAAGACACAACACAAGACAAAGCCTAATGTCAGGCCAAACTCCCCTAATCTTGTTACAATATAGGCTTCAATTTCGAAGCAGTATAGGGCCAAGTTTAGATCCTACCTTCGTTAGCACGATCGGCGTCTCCGATGCTCCTTCCTCCGCTCACAGATCGTACGTAAGACGCGCGCGTTACGATTTATACACACTGCGCATGCGTATAACTCCGCCCGCCCCTGACGTTCTTTCTATTCTATTCCCCGCCCCTTTTCGTTCGGCGCAGTGAAGGAAGAGCACATGGTGGAGAGACAGCAGGATCCTGATAATTGGAGCAATGAGGAGGAGGAGGAGGAGGAGGAAAGGCCGGAGCCTGAAACGTCCCGATCCAGAAGGAGATTAAAGGACTCAAATATGTCCTTTGGGGAGATGTTGGAGATGGTGGACATCCTGAAGAAGGCCGACTATGATGGAAAGTATGGGCCTTACCCCAACCCCAATGTCCGAAAGGCCAAGATCATGGCGAAAGTGGTCAGGAGTCTGCACCGGAAATTCGGGGTACGACGATCGAAAGATCAGCTCAGGAAGCGGTGGTCGGACCTGAAATTACGAGAACATGAGCAGTACAGAAAGATCCGGAGAGTGCTGCAAAAAAGTAAGTAGTTGTGCTGTGTTCCTATTGTTCTTGTGTTTATTACGTTCGTGTTGCTCCATGTGCTTTTAGGAACTGTTGTACAGTTTAAAGTGGCAACTTTCATGTTCATGGGCACATTATTCGTTCGGATCACACATTTTTATTTCGGACTATAAAATACCATTGTTTAGCCCATATGCATTTGGCCACCATTTTGAGGCCCTATACTTGTCTTCAAAGAATTGGGTTGTGTAGATGGCTTTGTTACTAGAATGAAATGCAAACTAGATTGTGTGTAAGGAGAGGACACTGAGCAGCTGTTTTCACATCTGGACACTGGAGCACTAGTGTGGGACCCCAGAACACCATTTTTATTAGGGGGGCCACACAGGTGCTCCAGTGTATACTATAGGGGGGTCTCCATCTGTGAAGCTTGTACTAAACAGGTAAAGTATTGCAGCTTGACAAAGGACACTAAAAATGCTACATCTTGGAACTCGGCTAAAATTGACAATTGTACCCCACTTCCAAGCAATGTTTCATCTTTATAGTTCTGCCATCAAATATCTGTGTGCTAAGTATACCATTTTTGTTTTACATAGGGGAGAAAAGACTCGGAGGACACCCCTCATGTGAGGAGACCAGAGCCCCCCCCCTCTGGAAGAAGGGGAAATCCTCCCAACACAAGCTGAGCAGGAGGAAGAAGAAGACGTGGTGGAACTAGTCACCACAACAGGTGAGTGTCTGCAACCACAGGCTCAGATAAGAGATGGATGGCGGCAGATTATTTAGACCTAATTTATTTTGGGTTCCTCTCTTTTTAGGTGATCGTGAGGTTGTGGATGAAGATCCTTTCACATCAGAAAGTGCCCAGATCCTGATCGGGGAGATCATGGGGTGTAATTTACAATTGGAAAACATCAAGCAAAACATCAATGATGTTATTCCAAAATATAAAAACATCATTGATGTTTTGGGGCGAGTTTAAAGCCCCTCCAAATCACTTTCTTCTTTTGTCTGCTACAATGTGCGAAATGTTTTTGTGATTTTTCCCAAAGCCAAATTTGGAGGATGCACACAGTGTGCCAACATGTGTTATCTGCCATCACGGGAGATCAATGGACGCGTTTTGGGGGTGCAACCCCTTCCTCAATAATAAAGTAGCGGTGAGGAAGGGCTTTCTCCCCCAAAAACACATCCCTTGATCCCCCCTGATGGCAGGTCGCACATGTTGACATTGTGAAATTTGTGTGCATCTTCCAAATTTGGCTTTTCCAGGGGTGATTTCCCCCCATCTGAACGCAATATCAAACACAGTTCCTAAATACTCATGTCTGATATTGCCTTCAAGTTCTACCAAATGTGAACTTTGTAAGATCAAGATTTGTGTCTTTCTTGTTGGTTTTACACAGGCCTGTTTTCTATAAAATGCACATTTTGATTTTGGATAATGACACCACAAAAATTGTTATACAACAAACATGGTAAATGCACATGTGATTGTGCAGGTAATAAAAAGATTGTTCATCAAGAATGTGTGGACTATTGTCTCAACGCTACAACACTTTTGGGGTGATGTAATTGGTGTTTTATGAGAAAATGGGGGTTATTTCCTAAGGGGAAATCCACTTTGCACTACAAGTGCAGTTTCAGTGCAGTTGCAAGTGCACTTGTAGTGAAAAGTGTCTTTGCATTTAGTAAATAACAGCCAACAGTGCTTTGTATAAGGTTACACAATCACGACATTTTCTGCACTCCACACATTTCTGTCAGGGTCAGCTAAAACAAACACAAGCAGTAAATGTCCACAAAGATGAGCCTGGGGGGAGATGCCTGTCGAGAACTTGAGGTCCTGCAGGCTTCTCCCTGTCGCCAAATACCGCAAGGTAGCGACCAACCTCTGCTCCGGAGTGATGGCTTGCCTCATGCAGGTATCCTGCCTGCTGATATAGGGGGTCAGCGAAGCCAACAAATGGTGAAATACGGGGTCAGTCATCCTGAGAAAGTTCCTGAAATCATCAGGATTATTCTCACGGATCTCATGGAGCAAAGGCATATGACAGAACTGGTCACGCTGAAGCAACCAATTCTTGGTCCATGAACTCCTCCCCACCCTGTTCATGGACTGGACTTGTGTCAAGGTCAGGACCCCAACACCAAGCCCCCGCACAGCACGAACTCTACGAGGAGTACGCATACGAAACATGGCTAGAAAACGGTCAGCTGCTCAGAACGAAGTAACAGAACGCACTGAAGAACAGCAAGGCCTGTGAAGAGCGACCTGAAAAACAGCAACGAGCGGGCAAGATCGCACAGAAAACTCCGATACGAACTGACTGCACGCACTGAAGAGCAGATACAAACCCACAAGCACAAACTGAACGGCAGAAAACGATCTGAAAGCCACGAGTCTGAAAAAGCGCGAATCGTCTCTCACCAAACTTTTACTAACACGAGATTAGCAAAAGGAGCCCAAAGGGTGCCGCGCTTGGTTCTGAACCGGCCTTTTCTAGTCTCGTCGTACGTGGTGTACGTCACCGCGTTCTTGGCGATCGGAAATTCCGACAACTTTGTGCGACCGTGTGTAGGCAAAACAAGTTTGAGCCAACATCCGTCGGAAAAAATCCTAGGATTTTGTTGTCGGAATGTCCGAACAAAGTCCGACCGTGTGTACGGGGCATAAGGTGTTACAATCAATTTTAACAATTATATAATCAAGAGCAACAAAAAAATGAAAAAGTTGTTAAACTTTTAACTTTGAGTAATATGTAATAAAGAAATAATATTAATTACCATGAGATTCAGTTATTTATAATAGGACATTAGAGCTTACTATCTATTATTGTATTATAATTGAACATTATAAAAGGGAGTGTTTCGCTACCATTTCATTATGTAAAAATAAATAGGAGAAGACAGGATAGAATAAGGAGAAAAGAAAAGAATTAAAGGAAAATAAAGATAAGAAGTAGAGGTTTCCGGGGATTTCTTAGTAACAATATATACATAGTATCTTTTTATCAGTTATTCAAAACAAAGTTATATAGTTACCAAGGTCTTAGTAAAGAAGTGTCAAAGTTAAGAGAAAGAAAGTGGGTCACCGAAGGACTCCAAATGTTCTCAAATTTAGAACATTTTTGCATTATATTACGATGTTCATGCTATGTAAATATATTTAAACACTATATCATGCTTGGTTCATATGGTGTTGTTTACTCTGCTTTATTTCTCTTTTCATAAAATGTTTTTAGACAGATATATACCTCACCACCAGCCCCTGAAGAAGAGGTCTCAACATTTATAAAACCTCGAAACGCGTCGGGCTTTACTGCACAGCTTTTTTGCTGAAACAGCTCTTGTGGGGTTAAGTGTATCATTGTAATTTGTCATGTATATTTGCTGTATCATCATCATTCAAAATTTTGGCATCCATCTTCCCCTTTTTATTACCACTTGCTATGTTTTTTAACCTTTTGGGTAAATAAAATTATTGTTTATACTTTTTGACGTATTATTTTGAGACTCTTGCCCTACAAAGTCCCACTAAGAGGAAAATTTCCCATAGTGTGCCTGGACTTTGCATGTTCTCCCTGTGCCTGCGTGGGTTTCCTCCGGGTACTCCGGTTTCCTCCCACACTCCAAAGACATGCTGGTAGGTTAATTGGATCCTGTCTAAATGAGCCCCTAGTATATGAATGTGAGTTAGGGACCTTAGATTGTAAGCTCCTTGAGGGTAGGGACCGATGTGAATGTACAATGTATATGTAAAGCGCTGCGTAAATTGATGGTGCTATATAAGTACCGGAAATAAATAATACAAAAAATAAGTACAGGATCACTGTATATATAAAATAATATGCAAAGTGGTTGGAGGGAAGCTTCAGAAGGGCAAAGATGTTTTTATTACAAATTATGTGAGTGGACGGCAGTTCCTCTTTAAAAGGAGTGTTGACCTGATCAGTCTAGAAATTCTCCTTAGAAATCTCCTCCTCTATGTAGTGCTATCAGGCCATGGCTGGGTGGAGGAGATTAGGATATAATTACAATGACTTTGGTGCTAGTTGCTGCTGTCTCTGTGATCATGTGTAATACACTGCCATCTTGTGGCTGATAAGGAGTTGACATGCTCTGTATCTGTAAGGCCATGTGCATTGGTCTGAAGCGGCGACATTCATGGTGAACGGCGTCCCACCTAAGGTTGCCACCTCATCCCTTTAAACCCGAACACATATGAATTACACGGGTTCTGAAGCTAAAATAATGCAGATAAGGCACCACGTGAGTTTAATTACCACCTTAATCAGCCACAGAACCCGTGTAATATGTGTTTGGTTTTAAAGGCATGATGTGGCAACCATACTCCCAACACTCCTTCTCAATGCACATGCATTGCTGCAAACCATGATACACGGTAACACACTCACCAAACTGGGTGCATTACCAGTTCTGGGTCCACTGCGGTACAAATAAATAGACTGCCTTAAAAGATAAGTGTGCTTCCTTTTTTTTTTTTTAATTATACTTACCTAAATGCTGCATCTGTCCCCACCGGCTCTGACAACAGTGTTGCTCAGTTCTCCATGACCAGAGAGCTGGTCATTGTCGGTCACCGCTGTCTGCTCCAGACGTGCTCCCTGGAGTGTCGGGCTGTGGAGGGGGGTGGGAGGGGCTTGCTCAGGCTCTCAGCAGTTCATTGAGAGGCTGACCCAGATGCCGTACAAGCTCCTGGGTGGAACCCCCCCCCGACCATATGGTCACTATCTTTCCCCAGCCTGGACCGGCTCTGTGACATCAGCTGACAGCGGGCTTTGGCTGTGCTTCATTTTTAATGCACTTGATGTTCATAATAACATATGTTAACATGCATGCATTAAATACGGAGATGTGGACTGCCACGGTTGTCCTTCCTTCCCCAAGTGCTGGCAATGATTGTACTCTAGCTTAGTGTTTCTCAACTCCAGTCCTCAGGGCGCCCCAACAGGTCATGTTTTCAGGACTTCCATTATTTTGCACAGGGGATTTGATCCTTAGTAATTACCACAGCCGTTTCATCTGAGAGAAATCCTGAAAACATGACTTGTTGGGGTGCCTTGAGGACTGGAGTTGAGAAACACTGAATGGTTACAGCAGTTGTCACTTGTAAGAGGGGATCTGTGATTAGTTGGATGTTGGTGCCAAAGGAAAACTCCCTGTCCTCCTCCTGTCCTTTCTAGAACACTAACCCTCCTGCTGAGGCTCTACCAGTAGTGTATTTAAGTTTTGTGCTGCCCTAGGGCTGGCTAAACTCGTGTACCCCCTAATTTAAATATGACCCCACCCTTCCTGTCAAGGCCACGCCCCTTGCTCTTTAACCGCTTCAGCCCCGGAAGATTTTACCCCCTTCCTGGAAACAAAGAAAAAAACTGCGCTGTGACATGATAAATATATGAGTGCATAAAAATCAATTAGTGAATACCAAGAATGAGAAGTCCGGGAAATCTTGTGAGCAATTGCCAGCACACAAAAAAAAACTCTAAACTAGACCTTAAAGTGGTGTTCCACCCTAAAAAAAAAAAAAATCCATGACTGTGCCTAAAAAAACAAAAAAAACCCAAAAACATTTGGAATTTTTTTTTACTTACCTCTAAATGCCTGTTGCTAGGGGGTCCCTCGTAGTCTGCCTCTTCCAGTGCCTAGGCTGAAGACGTCACTTCCCCCTCGGCACAGGAAGGGCTCGGCTCTGCTCCTTCCCTCCTGTCAATCATCTGGGACCCATTACAGGTCCCAGGTGACTGAGCGGCCAATCACGGCGCGCGGCGCCGCTCGCGCATGCGCAGTGGGTGCCAGGCTGTGAAGCCACAGCCCGGCGCCCACAGTTGCAATGCCGCCACCGTTTAATGGAGGGGGAGACGGGCGGGCTTCGATCCCCCGAATCGCTGGACCCCGGGACAGGTAAGTGTCCAATTAAAAGTCAGCAGCTGCAGTATTTGTAGCTGCTGACTTTTAGTTTTTTTTTTTTTTTTTTCATGGGCCCTCCCCTTTAAATTGAGTGCATAAAATCATAAGTACATAAAATCACAAAATCAATTAGTGCATGTCAAAGTTCATAGGATGGAAGTCCGAGGAATCATCCATGGAAATAGGAAAGTCCCAAAGAGAATTCCCTCAATATTCTCAGTGAGAGCCTGTGTGTGAAAACTTGAAATAAAACACCGCTCAAAGTGATCCTCCACCACATAAATGTCACGCTTACCAAAAAGCAAGCAATTAAAGCTTGTATGTGGACCCAGATCCAAATGTTATCAGCAAATGTCCGGCTGGTGATGAGACTTCTCTGTATGTAGCGTGACTACGGAAGTGCGATGGATGGTACACCAACCCGAACTCACAAGCATGAGGACAAAAGAAAGGTGGCCACAGCGTAAATCCGGTATAAACAATTTATTCTAAAAGGTAAAAATACTACAAACAATGGAATTAAAGAGCACTTCGCCGGCCGGCATAGCGAGCGCCCGTTCTCAGTAGGGGAGGTTGGCGCTCTGACGTCATCGTGATCCTACTCCTAAGATTTCCCAGACTTCTTATTCTTGGTATGCACTAATTGATTTTTATGCGCTCATATATTTATCATGTCACGGCGCAGTTTTTTTCTTTGTTTCTTGCTGTTTTTGTGTATATCTCACAGTTGAACTGCTGCTTTTTTGGGGGGGGGCTTTTGTGTAGCGCGGTATTTTTCTGTTCTTACCCCCCTTCCTGACCAGAGCACTTTTTTGCGATTCAGCACTGCGTCGCTTTCACTGACAATTGCGCGGTCGTGCGACGTGGCTCCCAAACAAAATTGACGTCCTTTTTTTCCCCACAAATAGAGCTTTCTTTTGGTGGTGTTTGATCGCCTCTGTGGTTTTTATTTTTTTGCGCTATAAACAAAAAAAAAGCGACAATTTTGAAAAAAAAGCATTATTTATTTCCTTTTGCTATAATAAATATCCCCAAGAAATATATAAAAAAAAAACATTTTTTACTTCAGTTTAGGCCGATACGTATTCTTCTACATATTTTTGGTAAAAAAAAAATCACAATAAGCGTTTATTGATTGGTTTGCGCAAAAGTTATAGCGCATTTCTATATATATATAATTTTTTTTTTTGCTAGTAATGGCAGCGATCTGCAATTTTTATCGTGACTGTGACATTATGGTGGACACGTCGAACAATTTTCACACATTTTTGGGACCATTGTCATTTATACAATGATCAATGCTAAAAAAAATTGCATCGATTACTGTAAACATGTCACTGGCAGTGAAGGGGTTAACCTCTAGGTGGTGCTGTAGGGGTTATGTGTGTCCTGGGAAGTGATTCTAACTGTGGGGGGAGGGCTGTGTGGGGCCGATTACAGGGAGCTATGATCAGTGACAGGGGAGATGCTTGTTTACATTAGCATTTCCCCATTCTTCCTCACCGTGAGACGATCGCAGGTATCCCCAAGGACATCGGGTCACGGAGCTCCCGACGGACGTGCGCACGCAAGCCGCCTCTTAAAGGGCAACGTACATTAATCTGTCTGTACATGCCCTTCTGCCGCTTTATATCTGCGTGAGGCGGTCGAGAAGCGGTTAAGACAGGGCAGGAAGTGAAGGGAAATCTCTGCAATGGGACAGGGATGGTAAAAAATAAACTGACAAGGGTTCAAACAGGTGCCATTAATACAGGTAATGAGTGGAGGAAAGAGGAGCCTCTTAAAGAAGAAGATACAGGTCTGTGAGATCCAGAAATTTTGCTTGTTTGTAGGTGAAAAAAATACTTATTTTACACCATCATTTGCAAATAAATTATTTCAAAAATCAGACAATGTGATTGTCTGGATTTGCTTCCACATTGTCTATGATGACAATTACAGGCCTCTCTCATCCTTTTAAGTGGGAGAACTTGCACAATTGGTCTCTCTCATTCTCTCTCTCTCACTCTCTCATTCTCTCACTCTCTCTCACTCTCTCTCATTCTCTCATTCTCTCATTCTCCTCTTTCTCTCTCTCTCTCATTCTCTCTCTCTCTCTCATTCTCTCTCTCTCATTCTCCTCTCTCTCTCTCATTCTCTCACTCTCTCTCTCTCATTCTCTCTCGTTCTCACTCTCTCTCTCTCATTCTCTCACTCTCTCTCTCTCTCATTCTCTCTCATTCTCTCACTCTCTCTCTCATTCTCTCTCATTCTCTCACTCTCTCTCTCATTCTCTCACTCTCTCTCATTCTCTCTCTCATTCTCTCTCTCTCTCTCTCTCTCTCTCTCTCTCTCTCATTCTCTCACTCTCTCTCTCATTCTCTCACTCTCTCTCTCATTCTCTCACTCTCTCTCATTCTCTCACTCTCTCTCTCATTCTCTCACCTCTCTCATTCTCTCACTCTCTCTCATTCTCTCTCTCATTCTCTCATTCTCTCACTCTCTCTCATTCTCTCACTCTCTCATTCTCACTCTCTCATTCTCACTCTCATTCTCACTCTCTCTCATTCTCTCATTCTCTCACTCTCATTCTCTCACTCTCTCATTCTCTCACTCTCTCTCATTCTCTCACTCTCTCTCATTCTCTCTCGCTCTCATTCTCTCTCTCTCTCTCATTCTCTCTCTCTCTCATTCTCTCTCTCTCTCTCATTCTCTCTCTCATTCTCTCTCATTCTCTCTCATTCTCTCACTCTCTCTCATTCTCTCACTCTCACTCTCTCTCTCATTCTCTCATTCTCTCACTCTCTCTCATTCTCTCACTCTCACTCTCTCTTTTCTCATTCTCTCACTCTCTCTCATTCTCTCACTCTCTCATTCTCTCTCTCTCATTCTCTCTCTCTCTCTCATTCTCTCTCTCATTCTCTCTCATTCTCTCTCATCTCACTCTCTCTCTCATTCTCTCATTCTCTCACTCTCTCTCATTCTCTCACTCTCACTCTCTCTTCTCATTCTCTCACTCTCTCTCATTCTCACTCTCTCATTCTCACTCTCTCACTCTCTCTCATTCTCTCATTCTCTCACTCTCTCATTCTCACTCTCTCTCTCTCTCTCTCTCTCTCTCTCTCTCTCTCTCTCTCTCTCTCTCTCTCTCTCTCTCTCTCTCTCATTCTCTCGCTCTCTCTCATTCTCACTCTCTCTCTCTTTCATTCTCTCTCTCTCACTCTCTCACTCTCTCTCTCTCATTATCTCTCTCTCATTCTCTCTCTCTCATTCTCTCTCTCTCATTCTCTCTC